>NW_026861714.1:0-100946 GCF_026571515.1 Ruditapes philippinarum | reverse complement strand
TGTTGAGCAGCAAAAAACTTATAACAATGAATAAATTATTATTTTAATAAAATATTATATAACTATAGAATAAATTGACAGAAATAACAGCAAACCATAAACAGGTTTGTGCAAATAAAAAATATATTACAATGAATGACACAAATATGTTTTAGATTTTCGGGGGGGGGGGGGAATATACGTCGCACAAACACTGTAGAGGCCATATGGCGACTTTCCGACTTTAATACATTTAGTATGCTGCTAGTTATTGAAACGCAAAGAGAAATAATTTATTCAGTACTTTTTTTTCTTTTCTTTATAGGGGTCTTTCGGTTAATCTCTATCTGTTTTGAAAATGTTTGTATTACTTTGATTTGACCTGATTACTTAACTTGCAACGACCTATATAATTAAGTATTTTTCGGATATTTATATCTGGATTATTAGTGATCCATCGAAAGCATTAATCACAACAAAATTACATGAAAATTGCAGACTCGTTTTGATTGAGTGGGTAATAAGGGATAATGAAAAAGTGCGACATAACATGAAGTCGTTTTATTCACTAAATCTCTATAGCCTTTGCATAGAATAATTATTATCGATCATTTACCAATGCATAATTTATACTTTAAAATGTAAATTTATTATTTTGTTTAATGTACTTTTCTCTGATTAATTATACTAAATAAACCGGCAGCGTCGTGTACATAGAGATTACAGTTCATAAAGAGACATAAATAAAATGATATTTATAGCTATTCAATTGAAAATAAACACCGGTACATTATTGATATTAAACTCAGCAACGTAGTTCAACTACATTACAATCGTGTTTAATCAACTTAAAATATAACATGACATTTATCAGTCTTTGGGTAACTTAATTTCGCAGGTATGATTTAGATCGATTAATCACAAGTCGTAGAACGTTGTAAATACTGGAAATATAATATATTCTTGACCATTTGAGGTATTGACACGGGTCTATCACATGATACATCGTCTGCTGTGGTTGTAAAGTATTTTGACATTGCAGCAAGTTCCCGACCTCTCATTGCTGGATTTTCTAAAGTAGAAAAGCGGCAATAGTTATGTAAAAGTGCTATGCAATCTAACCTGCATATCTTAAGCCAAAA
The DNA here is from genome assembly GCF_026571515.1 of Ruditapes philippinarum. Taxonomy (NCBI): domain Eukaryota; kingdom Metazoa; phylum Mollusca; class Bivalvia; order Venerida; family Veneridae; genus Ruditapes; species Ruditapes philippinarum. The sequence continues at coordinate 99,825 of NW_026861714.1, read as the reverse complement.
CAAAATTGAAACAAGCAAGGAAAATGTATTATAAAAAAGGTTTCCTATGGAATTCTAAATCAAAAAGAAGAAAACTGAGCTATAATAATTGTAGGTCGTCTATGCTTTCTTTCGAAATGCTTTTTAATTTTGGTAGTGACAAGTGTTCTAAGTATGAACTGAATATTTTCGATATTTGAAACGATTTTGTTTGAAGTAAATGGCTTTGGTATTGTGTGGTCATTGGAACATTGCCAATATAAAACTTCTTCCCCGTTTTATTTTGATTTGATTGACATGAATCTAGATCAAAACCTTGAGCAAATCATATAAGATGTCAATATAATTCATTCCTGACTTGATTTTAGATTGTGATCATTTCTAGTTGTAAATTAGTAACTGTGGTATCAAAGATCAATTCTATCTTGTGAGGGCCTTTGTCTAATGAGATTTCAGTTTTAACTCTTTTGTTCTAAATACTTTTAGTTTATGGGTATCAATTTTGTACCTGATTAAACTAAATTAGTATTTACTTGTTCTCTGACGTGTCAGACAATTGTACTCGAAAACAAGGGTTTTCAACAGAATAAAATGTTGCGAAATCTGTAAAATGTAATGTAATATAACAGAACTTTTTAAAGTAGCTTACATGTAATTGAAATGTACAAGCTTAATTGATTCAATTTCAAACTTTTTTAATATAAAAATACAGATCTCGGCTGAAAAATGAACAAATTATATACAAAAGGTTTTAACACTTTCAACAGTTTCAATTTTTAAGTATTGGGCTTTGTTAAGGGATTCTGTTTTTCTGTATTTTAAGGATCACACTTATGTCTGGTCTGCCAAGTTGTCCGAAGAAATCGAAAATGTACTCAAAACTGATAGTGATGATTGGTTCGTCTTTGTCAAATCCTATTATTTGCTATAAAACCCCTTTATTGTAATATTATGTGTTTAGAGTAAATAAGAATCGCTACATAAAATTCTTCCCCTTAATTCTTAAATCCTCACTATTTTTGTTGAAATGCATCATCATCGCAGCATATTTAATAGCTCCATCGGTAAGATTTATTCATAAATATACCACGAAGCGATGTTTTAGTGTCAAAATTATGAAAATGCATAAAACTCGATTGTTTGAATACATGGTTTAACTTAACAAACATTCAAATGTTTATATAGATAAGTGAAGTTCAATGGGTTATTTTGACAAAAGGACAAAACATTCAAGTTGAATGTAATAAAACAATTCTTCCGCTCGGTAAATATGAGAAACAAGATCAACAGGCAAGGATGACATTCAATGAACGTATCCCCTAACACAGCCCAGAAATACAACGGCAAGAAGCCTAGCAGGACACCAATCAGGACAGGGCCCATGACGGAATGTCATTACAAATCATCATAATTATTTAGTTTTAAGAAAACATCATTATTGTTTTTGTAAAAAAATTTATTAAAACTATCAAAGGAGTAGGCTACCGAACATCTTCTTTAATGCCATATTGTTACTTAATACATAAACCAGATTCTATTCAACTATGCTTTTCAACGATGTGGATTTATTTTGATATTTAAACAGATTTCAGAAACGATTTTAAATTTGTCCTCAATCCAAGTATCACTTTCAAATTTAGTCTTTTTTTTAGCAGTCAGTTAGTTTTATTAGAAAAGGAGTCTCTTTTTCTATAGAAAAAATATTGGGGATAACCACTATACTTATCGGCTCCTGCAAAGGACTATATAATGCCATATAGAAGTAATGGAAATGTCAACTTGGGAATAAAAGTTTTTAAGTTAAATTGTTTAGAGAGCATTTATGGGTTTGACATTTCACTTGGTTTCGTGCTCAGAATATCAATGTAACACAGAAAAATCTATTATTTAAACACATAACACTTATGGAGGAAATATAAACTATGTATTGGTAGGGGAGAAAAACTGAATGAAGAGAAACAACTTTACCTTGAATGAGTATATATATTCAAGATTTATATTAATACTCAAACACAGAAGGAACTGTGCATGTTTTGTTTAAAGATAACTATAGTTATATTGGTCATAATCTTTTTTTGTTAAATGTTTGTCAAACAAATAATAACCACACTTCATCCAGTTTTGCCTTAAATGTACGTAGCGCCTTGATAGTAACTTTTAGTACGGATTGACTGCACTTACAAGATAAAAATTAAATTTTGAATAAAAATGCATCAATACACACAATACTTTCTCCAAAAAGACCGTTGCTTTGTAATCTCGGAACTGTATATAAGTTAAGTTATTTGAGTGAGTGGAATCAGTGAAGTCCATTTAATATATAAAAATGATATTGATTGGAGTATCGTCTTAACATGTTCTCGAAATCTTCATTCCAGAAAATATAAATAAGTATATGAAACAATAGTGGCCTAAAATTCCATTTTATTTAGGTCCGCCAATTGTTTTCTCGTTTAGGGCACACACATTCTATTACACGGGGACCATACGCCGCTTTTCATGGAATGTCGCTACTTTGTCACATTATACCATTTTGGTGTTTAAATGTTGAAATCTGCTAAAGCCGGTAATAGGGGGCGTGGGCCGTAACTTGCACTTTGCAGTACCGTCCATGAACAGGCTTAATGAAACCGAGCCTGCAACATTTTAAAATTTTGTCTTGTTGGACTTTCTTTAGGGATTCTGTTTTTCTCTATTTCAGGACAAACCTTCGTGGAAAAACACCAAAAGACAGCAGAATTCGTTTGACTGACCTTGCCGAGGATAAAACATTTATCTGATGTGGGCAGAGGTTTTTCATTTTAATAATCATTTCAACCGTAAGATGTGTACTACTTTAAAGCAATAAGCCTACCTGATTTTGTATCTCTCTTAACTGCTTATGCAAAAGCCATTAATCGTGCTTTGTCATACGTATCGCAGCATTATTATAATGAATTCGCAATTTTCATAAGATTGCTTGATTTCTATCGTCTTATAATCGAAAAGCCGATAAAACAATGATTAAAATGACTATAATAACTAAAACTAAGTCAATCAAATTTTGTTGGACCCCTATTAACGTAGTTATTTGAAGACTTTAAAAAGTAGATGGTCTTACTGTTACCATATTGTTTACCTTCCATTAGTACACTTACGTAATCTGAACGAAAATCAAATTGGGACAAAGCCATATTTAACACACACCAGATACTTCTTGGTCATATATTCAGGCATAATAAATGATGAAAATTGAATATCACTTAACCGACGCCAAGGGGCGTTATATATGTTGCACTTTCCCACTATCTCTTATGAATACTCAATTGCATAGAGTCTGCAATTTTCTATTACTTAGTTGTTTTCATTGCTTCCAACCACATTTATATGATATCAACACCTGTCTTAATAAATCCGTATCTCTATTTCTTCTAAACTATTAGGATCAAGTTGTTTGTAGAAGACGAATTGATTGAACAAACTAGCGTTTTTAGCATTCTCATCGTTAAACAGTAAATCATGTTTCTTTTTGTCAAGGTTACAGTGAATATGTCTCTGTCAAAATATTTTTCTTGAACTTGCAACGGCGTGGGTAATGCGTATTTGCTTGTTTCGTTTAATCTTTCAATACTTGAATAAAAAAAACATGTACTATGATCAAATATGATCACGATATATTCAAATATTGAAAGATAACGGAAATTTAATTAAAAAAACATTTTTCGACGAAAGTCGTCTTAAAATAAAAAGTACAGGGAAAACTGAAAATAAGTAGAATTTTATTGGTCATTTTAAAATTACAAATTGAAATCTGGAAATTATTGCCCATTCTAGAATAAGTAAAATAATATGAAGGATCTTGCTGAAATGGTTTACTCGTCTAAATAAAAAAAACACATTATGCTCAGATTTAATATTTGAAAAAATTCTGATAATTACTGTACAGTCCCTTTTAAAATGTAAAATAAACATATTCGAATGCACACAGAAAATATGTAAAGTTTTAAAATCTACACACTTCAGGTAATCGAAGTATGATAACATTGTGTCATTTTATATAAACTGACAGTTTTTATATGAATAGACTTAAATAATTTAACAAGTTATAGTGAATGCAACGTCCCAAACATAATTTATACATTTACATTTTGAACATGTTTGAATTACAATAAATTTCTGCAATAAAAGTACTTTACCCAAATATGAGCATAGTATATCTTTAATTAATCTAAAGAACCGGAAATGGACTTTCTTTTTATGTGTCTTAGATGTTTAAGTTCGTTCACTTTCTAGTAAGGTTAGGTTAGGTACTGCTAACATTTCTTCATGACAAACGTGTTCTATTTTAGCTTCTGTCCATGAATATTCGAATCTAAGTCATCATAACGTAACGTAAAAATATCTGAAAACTTTCAAGTTGTGAGAAAAAAACTAACATTTGAGATTTTTAATCATGAATGTGAATATCTGCAATAATAAATTATCAATGAGTACAAAGGGAAACCTTAGTTTATAGCGTTTAGATAAAAAAAGTGTCTTTAATGAGACAATACATAGATGGCTTAAATGTATCTTTTAGTTTTTTCTCATACATAAGATTAACTCTGCAGTTTATCTTAGATTTTACGCAAGAAACCTTTATTTACGTCCAGACACGACACAATACAGATTTTCAAATTTACTGAGCAAACCATTTTATCGCCAATATTTGACCTCATTTCAAAGCTGTAATGTCCCGCTGAAATAAAGGAAAAAATTTGATGAAAATTAAATCGATATTTTGTTTTATCACTATATTAAACTATGAATTGAAACTTTAAACATTGGTAAGTAACAGTTATGCATTACTGTCAAAAATGAAATATAAGACACATTTAATTTAAGGCAAATGCTTTCATTTTAATTTTGGTGTATTTTTAGTCCAAACGTTACTAATTGTTTGACAATTGTTGTTTTTCTGTTGTTGTTGTTGTTTTTTGTATGGAAGTCCACATAATACTTTGTTACATTTTGCTACTTTTATGATAAATTATTTTACACTTATTGCTGCTTTCTTCTGGTAATAAGCATCTAAAATATTCTAAAACCATTATTTAAAAATTATAAAATTGATGTTAGAAGTAAAAATATATTTGTCTCTGAGACATCATGTGTCTTTAAAAAAAAATTAATTTTTAAATAGCGCCTTAAAAACTATAATACATTGTGTATATATATCATCAATACACATTCAAAGGTAATCATGTTAAGTCAACAATTTTAGATTGAGTATACATTCACATATGACAAACTTATTTCACTTATAAGTTATATTTTTTTTTTTTAATCTAAACAAGAGACCATATTCATGTTTCATTACTCCTGTGACAAAATAAATGAAACATTCTGTAATAAGTATTATATCATAAAAACAAATGCGTTTTACAGTTTATACAAAAGACTGAAGTATATCTGGTTAAACGAAATAAATACTTAAAAACGCGAAAAAAGTTTCAACTCGAAGTGTAAGGTCAAGTACTGCGAATAATTAAAGGCATTACGCGAACCAAAAGACTTTATATAACGACGATTTAACGACGATGTCGATATACCTACACACTTTCCCGGATAACTAACAAATAATTAGCAATATCGGTGTGTTAGTGACCGACTTATTATGATTTCTTAATCATCCATGAGAGACAAATGACCATTAGACTTAATTTCTGGTAGGAAATTTACCTCGCCGAACCCTGAAAATAAAAGTATTCAGTTTAGTTGGCGGGCGCATTACAACTTAATTTGAGGCTCAGTTATGTGACAGGAAAAGCTTTAAAAGTCAATTAACAGTCATTATGATTTTTTAAAGATATACTACGTTCATCTATGAATAAAATATTTTTATTGCAGAAATTTATTGAAATCTATAATGTTTTTACTAAATATGTATTATCTTAATATAAGAACCTGCGTTCCTTATTACAGGTTCAGTAAATTTGGTACTTTCTTTAAAAAGTTTTTTAATAACACTATATATTCAAAGTGTGTCAATTTATATTTTGTAGGATTTAAGGCATAACATATCTACTTTGCGTGAGGTAAAACATGTTTATTTCATATTTACAAAAATATAGTGAAGCAAATATCAATATTTTCAAATATCAAATTTCATCATTTCTAAATTTAAATCTTTGAATAATGTCACTCTGTGATATGTAATTTAATATGGTCTTTATGCTCTTTGATATTACAATTACTATTTTGTGGTACAAATGATACATATCCTATAATACTATAAAAATTTCCGTGTAAAGCCACCAATGACAAGAACCACAAAGCTCATAAGGAGAATTTTATTTCACTTTTGGATTATCCCTGGTATTTGTGCATTTATTGGGTACATGTAAATTTAATATAATCGGACTTTTATACCATTCATTTTTCTGTTTTAATCATGTATGTGCACCCTTTTACCGAAATGAATTTATCTAAATATATGTACAAAAATATCTTTTAAGATAAAGGCTACGAATACATGTATAACATGGGCATATTAGAAATAAAATGAAATTCATCTTCTTAGTCTCATAAAATGACAGTAGCATTCATTTCTTTGTATTCGATTTCTTACATATATTTCATTGTCTTTTATTCATCTGTCAGTCTGTGTGTTAAAGTTCTTAAGTTTCACCTTAATAAATATTTCTTCCAACTTAATTATTGCTTTTTTGCGTTATTTTGCGTTACTTTGTTCTGCGTTATATTGACTTGTTTAGCATTAACATATGTTTTTTCGAGTTATTACGCTTTTTGCTTCGCGTTACTATAATCGCTATCCTTCGAGTTAAAACACCTTTTCCCTTTTTCGCAAAAATAATAACCTTTAGTATCGCTTTACATACGAGTTTGTATGTGTATGCACTTTGTCTTGCATTAACAAGCCTTCTGTTTTGCATTATTTACACTTGATTTTATTATAACGTCTTTCGATTCATTTTTTAATCCTTCCTTCAGTATAGCGCCCTCATTCACAAAATCCAGCCTTTATCACGATAAAATAGACTGTGTTGCCCGTTGTACGCCTTATTTTGTGCTCTGACGTCATTCCAATATTTTATTTAACCTGATAATATTTGGCCTTTCAACTGTTGTGATTGACCAAGCAAAATACATCAGACTTTGATCGTCTTAAATTGGTAAACTGGTCAAGCTGCAAACAATAATGCTAATAACGCTTCCAACTATTTCCGATTGATATGACATTAAGTATGCTTACACTAAAGCCTCATCAAACTCTTGTATTCGTATTACAAAAAGTGACAAATAAATATCGATATAGGTCATCGTGAAAGCAAATTGAGGATGTTTTTGAAATTTGTTTTATCTGTCTAACCATTAACTGAATAAGAAAAACATAGCATTACTACCGCGCGTTGCATGTAAAATGTATTTAAGAAAGATCAAAATTTACGATTTAAAAAAGAACAGATTTCTTTTTTTCTAATTCAATACTTTTGAAAGTAGACGAAAGCGTACAATTGATAATCATTTATCATGAGAGAACGAGTACTGCAAGAAAAAAACATCCAGATAATTAAATGCAGTCAATGTGAAACGTCAATAGAAGTTAAACTGAAAAGCAATTAATAATAGATAAGAAAGAACAGTAAACATTCATTTATCTGTCAAATGTGCATTAGTTTCTTTGAAATATGATGTTTTTCGCCTCTCTGTAATTACACAATTGTTATGTATGTTTTAGGTTCAATGTTTTGCAGAAGACAGGAAATTACAATTAACATCAATTATCTAATCAACTCAGAGACAAATATCTCATTTTTAATGCAATAGATGTCAATAATCACAACCTTTCTGTTATTTTGAGAATAAGACAATCACACGTGCTGACAATTCTCGAAAAGGGGCGATCATAAAGAATAATATTTTGTTTGTTATACAGTTATTGTTTTATTATGCAAACAATGAATTTAATAAAAGTATTCTGTGCCTTTATGTGACATTTAAAAGATATCTGAGTCATCTTTAGACTACAATATGAGAGCAAAGATCAACAAGCCATGCCATGTTCACTCAACAAAGCCACAACGAATAACACTTGGCAACACAGGATCAACGGTCGGTTACCTAGAAGGGCACTTACACGGTAGGGAATCACGTGACTTTTACGGTTACGCGTACAGACAATATGGCGGCCTAAAAACCTCGCTTCACATGTGTTTTTCTGGTAATTCTTTATTATATCCCTTTTACTTACATACGAGACCTTTTGCAGCCTACGCAGAATAAAGAATTGCTGCCGCCTATACCTTATTTTCCACCCCTGTGCTCATAGCTTTTACAAACACTCAAAAATTCAACAGAAATTTTCAATGTGAACAATTATATTTCGGGTAACATTCACGCAAAATTTGTATTTTTTATGAATTTGATTAAACTACGTCGAGTTAGCAAAGAGAAAATGTTCATAGAATTTCTTTATTTGAAAATGTAAATATTAGGCATGTTAAATGTTGACAGGTCATTTTCTATTCCATTACACGAGAGAAAAATGATTTGGGTAACTTCCACGCATACTTTTATTGTTGATAACTCCCACGCAATATTTTATGTGCAGGCAATATCTATGCAGGTTATAGCCTAGATATTGATTGAAAAAAATCATGATTGATGCATTTAGCATCAAACTTTCATAGAATTTTGAATAATATTAAAAATACCGCAAATAGGTCCTTGATAGAAGTAACCCAGCAGGCACATCAACGGTGAACAACGTTGAAGTATGATCAGATTTCAACGTTGAAATAACGTTAGATTTATGTTCGAATTTGAAAGTTTAAAAAACGTTGAAGTTCAACGTTGGCACAACGTTGAAGTTTCAATGTCATTTCAACATACTTTAATATAAATATAAAGCAAAGTACTGTACGTAACAGAGTTTAACAAAAAAATCAAGACACTATTAAATACTTCAGCTATTTTATTTCAAAACTACAGTTCAAGTGTAGCTAAAATTCAAACGATTTAAGAAGTCCTTTTAGTTTAACAATTAAGCTACAATCTGTTCCAATCTACCACTAGTTCTTCTTCTAGAGCTCTCTTGGTATGTCTAAAGTGTGTCATGATGGTGTTTGAATACTTCTACTGCTTCTGCAAATAAAATAAGAAGTTACATGTTAAAATTGACTTGGTCAATCTCAAATTATATATAATTAATCAACTTAGTGATTTGTTTTATCTTAAAATGCTTATCTTCTAAGATTTACATAATAAAACAGCATATAGAAATTAAGATACAGCTGAAGTTTCATATTGACAGTAAATTATGTACAAAAACAACAAAAACTTTTTAAAAAGAAGCTATTTAACCCTTAACCTCATATATACGCGAAACAACGCACTTTCGACCCCCCCCCCTTTTTTTAGGCCTGAAATAGTGAGAAAATGTCCTATTTTTCCCCAAACACATGTTTTCGTTTGAGAAATGTTGTTAAAAAAAAGTGAGCACTTTTTCGGCGCCGCCCCCTGTCCAAAAGATACTTCAGGGGGTTGCCAGAAGGGGGATGTGCCCCCTTCTTTTTGGGGGGTTTGAAGGGGGGCGGAGTCCCCCTCATCGCAAAGAAAATTTTGGACTTGTGAGAGGCTTTAAATGACCCCAGGTCGATCATAAGGTAAGGTGTAACCAACGCTGAAAAGCCTTTGACTCTATCTCAATCCCTTGAGAAGTTGCAGCACTTTGAAGTAAATTTTGATGGAAAAAATCGAGGCAAAATAGTGATTTTTGGCAATTTTGAGATGTCCCCTCGTTGCCATGGTAACAGGAAATTTAACTTGAAAGAGGAGGCTTTTCAGTGAAAATGGCCATTTTTCACAATATGCTCATGGGTGAAAGGGTTAACTTAAAAAATTATAAATGTTACAAAACAACAATTATTCACCAAATTTAGGTAAAAGACCACATGTTAACATGTAAAAACTAGATTTTGGGTGATTCAAAAGTTTTTCATCATTTTTTGTTAGCCCTTTACCCCTCGTTGCCATGATAACAGGAAATTTAAGACTGAGCATGTCGTTACAAAAGCAATGGTCCAGTCAACATTTGTGCCAAGTTTGATTAGTATTGAATCATTTTTCATAGTTTCATAGCAGTTTGAACTTGTAAGAGGGGGCTTTTCAGTGAAAATGGCCACTTTTCACAATATGCTCATGGGGGAAAGGGTTAAGTCTGACCTATGATTGGTAAGAAAAACTGCTCCCATCAGTTACGTCAGCATTTTCCCAAGAACAGTCCTTTCCATGTTAAATTTATGGTATAGAAGCTACAGCTGTAATACTTTAAATTTCAGCCAGGACCAGGATCTAGAATATAAGATAAACTTATTATTCCCTATATATTCACGGCAATTAAACTTAAAATTTAACACTCAACTTTATTATTTAACCACAAACAGTTTTATCAATATTTATTTTGAAAATGCAATGGATTTAATGTATTTTTCAAACTAATTCACATTTAATTTTACTATCACTAAGATATAAAATTAATACAGCTAAATTGACGATTCGTCTTGGGGCGTAAATTATATGGGGCGAACAACACTTCATCTGCTTATAGGTTACAATAATATGATAAATAAATTTCAAAAAGGCATGGCTTGTAAAATCATAAATTGCCAAGGACATCAATAACTTCGCGTAAGGCCTACCAAACCCAAAACATTCAATTAGGTCGCGTTTTGATACAAAAGTCTAAAATATTAGAAGGAGGTTTTGTATTTCTGTTTTTATTAGTAAAATTACAGTTGTCATTTTTCATATTTTGCAGATATGGAAGGTTCCATCTCGGATATTGTTTGTGATAAATGTGGGAAACATTTCATTCGCGGATAGGTCTCAAATATTGACCACATGAACAGTCTACACGGCACAGGACCTTATAAATGTTGTGGTAAAACATTTTATAGCCCAGCAAATCGGAAACGTTACGGGTTTTACTGCTGATATTAAGATGACATTCAAACATAAGTCCTCTAGATTTTATTACCTAGTTTGTAAAATAAAAGACCCATTCTAATATACTTTAGGTTGTTTTCTTTTATGCTTTAGATTAAAAAAAACCACACACAACATAATAATGTTAAATACAGACACTAATTTGAAAAAAAGTTGGTTTCATAAAAGACTAAGTGATAAAGTGACTTGAATGTCTTTAAAATCTTAATATAACGAATAACATAAAATGCCATACCTGTCACGTTTCGATTTGTCACAACATTTACAAAGTCCTGTGCCGAGTAGCCAGTTTATGTGGTCATTAAGACAAATGTTGCCCAACATTATCCACAAACAATACCCGAACTGGAACCGCCCATATCTGCAAACTATGAAAAATGACAACTGTAATTGTGCTTATACTGAAATCGACCTCCTTCTTATATTTGAGACTTTTATTTTAATTTCTGCGATTAATTCATCTATATCGAAACTTCATTTAATATATTCACGTGAGTATGTATTCTGCTATCCATAGGGGCTTTATTCTATCCAGGACCTTTTGGCGGTATTTTTAATATTATTCAAAATTCTTTGAACGTTTAAGGCTAAATGCATCAATCATGATTTTGTTCAATCAATATCCAGGCTATAACCTGCATAGATATTGCCTGCCCATAAAATATTGCGTGGGAGTTATCAACAATAAAAGTATGCGTGGGAGTTACCCAAATCATTTTTCTCTCATGTTTTGGAATAGAAAATGACCAGTCAACATTTAACATGCCTAATATTTACATTTTCAAATAAAAAAATTCTATGAACATTTTCTCATTGCTAACTCGACGTAGTTTAATCAAATTCATAAAAAATACAAATTTTGCGTGAATGTTACCCGAAATATAATTGTTCACATTGAAAATTTCTGTTGAATTTTTGAGTGTTTGTAAAATCTATGAGCACAGGAGTGGAAACTAAGGTATAGGCGGCAACAATTCTTTATTCTGCGTAGGCTGCAACAGGTCTCGTATATAAGTAAAAGGGATATAATAAAGAATTACCTTAAAAACACATGTGAAGCGAGGTTTTTAGGCCGCCATATTGTCTGTACGCGTAACCGTAAAAGTCACGTGATTCCCTACCGTGACTTAACAAATACAGGATAGGAGGAGTGCAATGCAAATATGAGTCATAAGTTTAGTGCTTGTTTGCCGTTTATCTTGATTCAAGTTATATATAAATTTCACTTTTTAGCATGACCTCATTTATAAAAATACTTAAAGATCAAACTTTAAAGGACAATCATAGTGCATACGTTTATCGACATCCTTTTTGCACAGTCTACTGAAACCGCTCCCTTTTGTGTATCTTTGAGGAAAACAGATAAACGTTGAACATGTATCCATTTATTTGCGCAAAAGAAGTGAACTACGGACACCAGAATATTTAGCTATGTCTTTGTGTTATGCGTCTTGTTGTCATTAACTACAATTAACAATAAGCTATAATACAATATTGCGATGTGTTGCAACGTCCACCATCTCGCATGTTCTGTAGGTTTGAATGAACCAGTGGTTTGATTATGTACATAACATGCGTATTGCTTGTAATTGTTGGGCTTGTTTTGTTTGTTTGTTTTGTTTGTATGTTTGTTTGTTTTGTTTGTTGTTTTGTTGAAATATCCGAGGCCGGGAAAAAATTGACCAAAGGTGAGCAATTGATAATACTTTTGTGGAAAATAATGCTATTTTTACTTAGTGAATACAAGGGGGGGTAATATTGGCCCAATATCAGTTTTGCAGAGATGCTTAATGTCATTTATTGTAAATTTCCTTTTAAATTTCCAAGTTACTTTGCTACAAGCTAAAATATGATAAACAAGATCAACCAGGAAAGACGGCGTTCAATGAACGTTAAGTTACTTTTCAAAGTCACTGTGCTATGTTTTGAGCAGGGAATGATTATTTTAGGTTGATTTTTATAAATTCTATTTCTAAATTACTACAAAAAATGTTTACATTTCACCAAACATTTATATTATTTCCGTTACTGTCCATTGGTACTCATTTTTTTCTTTTTCGTATGGAAAGATGTCAGAAAATGTAACAAAAGGGTGATTTCTAAAATTTAGTGTTTAAGGTCATTTTAATAGAAAAGTTAATGATAATTAAATACTAATCGGGTACAGGCTTCAAATCTATTGCAAAAATACAAAAAACTTTAGAGCAAGTTGTATTTTACTAAAATTGAAATGTTAATATGCACAAAGTAGATGAATCAGTTTTTTCATATACGACTATATCAATGCTTTCTATATTAAACTGATGCCTATTCCATGATGAATTAGTATAATATTGCTTTCAAGTTAATCGTTATAAAATATGATAAACAAGGTCAACAAGGAAAGGCAGCGTAAGACAAAGACAATAAGACAATATATAAGACAATATCATAATCATTAATAAAAGCAATGTCGCGTGTCTAGCTCGTGACAAAGATAATTGATAGGCAATGACCACTTGTCAACAACTTAAACACGAAGTCAAATCCATCATTGTTTATTTTCAGTGCAAATTGGACCTCTTCTGACATTAATTAAACAGAAGTCCGGACCTGTTTACCTCTTTCAAGCCTTGTCACTAGTATGTTAGTGGGTTTACCCCTACATAGCACAAAGCGCTGTAGGTGAGCTTCTGTGATTAAAGTTGGTCCGGAGTCCATCGTCCGTCAAATTTGATAAAATGCCATTAAAATTCCTGGGAAGATTTATATAACTTATTCTAATGGTTATGCACCATTTAACATCTGGATCAGGAGGGCAAAATAAAATCCTTAACAATCCTTTTCTCAGAATTTCCGAGGCCTAAGGCTTAGATATTTCATGTGTATCAGAAACTCTACAAGAATTGTTCACATTATGATCCTTGGGTCAAAGTTGGCAAAGAACTGGTTGGCATTTATTTTCACTACATACTAGATTCTTTAAAACTCTTCTTAAAAGTTTCAAGGCTATATCTTAGATATTTGGCAGGAAACATTGTCCAGTACAAATTTACACAATGTGTTCAAATTAAAGCATTTGTGTCAATATTTACACCGCCCTAGGGGTCATGCGTTTCCCTTTTATACATATAGTAATAATTTAAACTTAAACTGTTAAGACTGACACTTAGATATTTGGCGTGAAACATTGTTTAGTGGGCGTTTACCAGTTGTGATCATATTTTAGCTTTTGGGTCAAAATAAAAGAGACGTTTATAAGAAAAAAAGGTCTGCAAAGTCCAACGCTTAAATATTTGGCATGTAGAATAGCCTTGTTGACCTCTACATAAGTTAGATACGATTTTCTTGATATGTATGTAATACTTTGAAAAAACTATTTCTTTACAATCATGAAGGCCAAAGCTTTGATATATTTTGCATGAAATATTGTCTTGTGAATCTTTATCAAGTTTGTTCAGCTTATAGCCTAGGGTCTAAACTTGCCCCAAACTACGGCTCCATGGATTTTACTTATATGTATTTTTTGAAAATTAAAAAATAAAATCTGTATAACCATAAAGGCAGACAATAAAATATTTGAAATGAAACATTTACCCTCCGTGAGATCTATCAAATAGTAGCACTGGATTCTAGATGGGTCGGCGGTCATGCATTTAACTTAACTTATTCTTATTTTCTCTATTTTATATGTAATCATTAAGAACTTACAAATTCTTCTTTATTTTGTAGTGGAAAGATAGTGACATCGTTTTCTTGTGGCAGAAGTATGCTTCTATAGGCAATTAACCATTTTGACCGTAATGGTGAGAAAAATAACATTTCGAAATAGTAAATCCCGCTGCAGACAAGCTAATTTAACTTTTGTCACGTTCTAAAGACTCCATAATACGAAATTTATGTGACATCAAAAAAGTGAAAATGATTATTCTACATGTATAAAAAACAGACTGTCCAATGGCAAAGTTAATATTCTACTACCGCAAGGCCATCTTGTGTATTGTAATGTGAAAATGAAAAACTTTCAAATCATCACCGCTTCAATGCGATTGTTGCCAAATTCATATATAAGTAATCATACTATAAACAAACTATAAGAGTCAAGATTTGTTCATTGATCTCTTGTGTTCTTAATATGTATTTTACATGTACAGAGTTAGTACTGTCTGTAAGGAATAAAGTTAAAATTTTACTTTTTTATTATACAGATATCGCCAAACCTCTTTTGGTCTTACGGTTGATAAATTGATGTATTACATTATTATGCAACGATTTTATATTGTCCTTTTATGTCATCATTTAATGTCAATTTACAAATGGAAATGACTAAGATATATCGGTAAATGTTACAAATACCATTATCAATATAAATGAGCGACGCCAATATTAATTTTCTTTCCTTTTGATATTTTCAATAGCTTTTAACATTAAAGAGATGACATTCACTTGTGCAAAATCGATTATCTAAGTGTTGTTTTTTTTTTCGAAAATATTGCCCAAATGCCAATTTTTTCACTACGAATTTACAGACGACAATTTGTTTGTGAGCAAGAAGACAATATTACTACAAATTTGTCATAAATAGCACGATTATGAGCTATAAAATTCAAAGTGATTTTCAAATTAGTTATGACACCTGAAGCAACAAAACAAATGGGATCACACGCCGCTTTTCATGAAATAGCACTACTGTGCCTAATTAAAGGTTCAATGATATCAGCCGTATGAACACATCTGCGCATGTTTCTAAACTCATAATTCCACCATTTTCGTGTTTAAATGTTGAATTCTGCTTAAACCGGTCTATGAACAGGCTCAATCAAACCAAGACTGCAACATTTTTTCAATTTTGTCGTGTTGGGCTTTCTTTAGGGATTTTGTTTTTCTCTATTTTTGGATCTGGGATGAAACAAACCACCTATTGTAATTAAATGTTTGATCATGGGATAAATCATAACAACTTTACAACTTGCTTTTTATAACAAGTTATTTTCGTCGCAACAATAAGTCAACGAGCAAGTACAGGTATATATTTAAAACTTTCAAAGACAAGAAATTACTTAAAATCGTCATTTTTTTTCTTTCTTTAAAACGCGAAATAGTTTGGATTTCAGTCGCATTAAGCGCGAATCAATCTACTGCCAGAAGCTGGTTAGAACGGTATCAAAATAATGATAAGTGAGTTTTTTGGAAAAAAAACTTCTTTGACAATTATTGGTAAACTATCTGGGAAAAACATTAATAAATAAAAAAACTCGTTATGCAAAATTCCGGCAATTTGACATTTGCATGCACGTAGTACTTGTTTAGCTGGCCTATGACACTGATGAAAAGGAATTTTGATTACACTCATTAAACTGCACCTAAATCAGGATCACTTAGTATCTTTAAAACAATTGCCAAATATGTGTATATCAATAAGTAATAGTTCAATATTTCGTACAAAACATCAAAAAACATTTTAAAGCAAAATATATAATTATCTCTGAAATTAGCAGGGTTTCTTTCCAATTCAAAATCAAAAACATTTACCTAAAAAAAGCTTTATTGAGATACCCTTTTAAATGAAAACGCAGTATTTTCAGATATCTTGTCATCTTGCAGAACTTATTATCATGTCTGATCTTGCTCCTTCCATACAATTTGAGTGTAAAGAAATAAAAGCATTCAGATTGTTTTTTTTTATTATGTTTGTTGAAGATATTTAATGCGTAGACTTTGTTTTATGTAGTGACAGATAAAGTGTGTTATCTATTATGTATGGCGTCGTACAGTTACAAGTAAAATCGCCTGCTGTCTCCGTTCTTCAAGGATCGTATCACTATTTCTTAAATCAAATGGAAATTGATATCCATCTTGTCTGTTATTCTGACGGACGGATAAGATAAAATATCTTGTTTCATTTCAATCTTGCGTGTAAATATTGTTTATATTTCCATATTTACCCCTTACAAATATTCAGTCTACAGCCTTGTATCGGTATATCACAAGGCTTGAAACATTCACTTCAAACAAATACAAACGCATCAGAATAAACATTATCTTACTCGGCAATTTTCATTGATAAGTAACATATTCGAAAAAAGAAAAAGCAAGAAACTGAATTCATCAATTTTTATTTTAAGCATTTTATTGCAAGTACATTGCAAATACTAAAATACCTGTACATCTAAAAAAATAATAACATTTTTAAAACTTTTAAATATAATGAAAACTCGTCAAGTTTTGAATGAAGTCGTAGATTTACTGATACGAACTTTGCGTTACTATAATATATGACTTTATATATAAAGGTAGGAATATTATTGAGGCGTTTCTAAAACTTCCTTACAACAATTTAAAATGAAATTATGCTCATTCAAGGGTATACTGTGAGAGAACAGGTGAAGTCAAAAATAAGTTTTTATTTAGCTATAATTATGTCTCCCAAAATTTTTGTAATGTTTCCCAAATTTTTGGAGACATATTGTTTTTGCCTTCGCCGTCTGTTCGTCCTTCCGTCCGCATTTAGCTTGTCCGCCCTTCACAGGTTAAACTAATATTTGAATTTCAACCAAACTTTACAGGAGTGATCAGTACTATCCCTAGTTGTGCACAATACCGGCACGTTCCGCTTTGCTGCACAGAATGGCCATCAGAGCTAAAAATAGAAAAATCTTGTCCGACCTTCACAGGTCTAACTACTAGTGGGATTTCAATCAAACTTTACAGTAGTGATCAATTCCATCCCTAGTTGTGTACATCACCGGCACATTCCACTTCGCTGCACAAAATGGCAGCCATAGCTCAAAAATAGAAAAATCTTGTTCGGCCTTCACAGTTCAAACTACTGGTGGGATTGTTACTTAACTTTACAGGATTGATCAGTACCATCCCTAGTTGTGCACAATACCTGCACATTCCGCTTCTCTGCACAAAATGGCCGTCAGAGCTCAAAAATAGAAAACTCTAGTCGGGCCTTCACAGGTCAAACTACTGGCGAGATTTCAACCAAACTTTACAGGAGTGATCAGTACCATTCCTAATTGTGCACAATTCCGGCATGGACCGCTTCGCTACACAAAATGGCCGCCAATGCTAAAAATACAAAAATATTGTCTGGCCTTCACAGGTCAAACTACTGGTGCGATTTCAACCAAACTTTATAGGAGTAATCAGTACCATCCCTAGTTGTGCACGTCACCGGCACATTAGGCTTCGCTGCACAAAATGGTCACCAGAGCTAAAAATAGAGAATAAAATTGTCTGGCTTTCACAGGTCAAACTACTTATTGGATTTCCACCAAACTTTACAGGAGTGATCAGTTCTCCGTAGTTGTGCATAATACCTGCACGTTCTGCTTCGCTGCACAAAATGGCCGTCAGAACTATAAGTAGAAAAATATTATCCGGCTTTCATAGGTCAATCTACTGGTGGGATTTCAATGAAACTTTACATGAGTGACCATCCATAGTTTTGGGAGACATATTATTTTGTGAAAAAAAACCTTCTAGTTCCTTTTAATTTAATAACTTACTTCATATAAACAATAAAAAAAACCCGGATCGAAACGGAATTTTTGCAATTATCAATTATAACTTACCTGAAACGTTTAGTTGATAAAAGAGTGGGACAGTCTGTTCATATTTTAGGCCGATTTTCAAGTTTGAACATTTAAAATAAATAAACTGTTGGTCGAACACCATTTTAACAGTTTATCTTTTGAAATAAAAAGTCAATTCAACTCAACTTGACTATGAAAATATTAGCATAATGTCACTTTAAGCACCATCATATATTTACTAAGTAACATTTTCTCATCATGGAGCTAACTGTATTGAAGGAGATAGTAGGTCCAGAATTGCAGAGCCTGCATGCGCTATCAAGGAATGCTGTCCCGTTTCCACGAATAGTCTGAATTAGGGGATGGTGATATTTAAAAAGTACAACGCATTTATTCATTGTGGAGGAATTTAAAATAATTTTCAAAATCAATAATACATTTTATCCTTATTTGATAAATGTAATTGACAAGCCCAAGACTGTTTGTATTGCTTTTGTTAACATATGAATCAGTTATTCAAAAATAATGACAAAATCAAAAGACCTTTGATAATAGATGTTTGATTCTATGGCCTTTTTTTCATCCAACATTATCCATAAAATAATATGCCAAACATATCATGGACACAATCAGTCTGAAAAAGCTTCAATCATAGATCAAATTGAAAATATGACCTAACAATGTTAATACGGAATTCGTTTATTTTATCTGGTCTTCTAGTTCTCGACTTAGTGTAATAGTAATATGCCAATTCATGAAAAGCGATGTGAATATTATTTATGATCCTCAAGTAAAATCGAAAACGCAATGAACACAACTACAAACAAAAGTTAATGAATGAATAACAGGTGTTCAATATGAACCTATTTACGTTATCCGTAAAGATTCAGAAAATTTTCTTTATGATTTTTAAAAACAATTGATTGCCTCCGTTGCCACTGACTCTTGCTACTGGGTCGGGTGGGGGCTGTGTTCGTTTGGGCGCCGCCTTTTCTTGGTGATCTTGTTTATCATATTTTTTACTCGAATGCAAAAAGTAACTGTTTATTATATATGATTTTACATAAATCTACTTACTGCGGAATGACACGAGTCCTCAATATTAAATTACAAGTACATAAGACTTTCACATAAATAAGCTTAACACATCAGGACACATTCTATATTTCTTGCTTTGTTGCAAGACATTTTTACTTACATTTTCTTCAAATGGAAAGACAATGTTTTCTGATCTTCGTATACTAACGGGCTTTGCAACTCTGTCTGATTTCGTGAATGAAGGACGTTTCCGAGACATACTAGCGTTATTTCAGGCTATAAGTAAATCCTGCGTCAAGCATATTGTCTCCATCTAAAGATGGATTTCTTTAGGACATAACGCATCAGTATAAGAACTGTTCAATTGCATTGTCATAAATCATTTGAATTTTTTTATCTGTCATGTAGTTACCTCTAGAAAAAGTAAAACAAGTTCGTTTAAAAGCAATTGGATTAACTTAATTTCAGTTTTGTATTTTTTATTTCTTTGAGAAGATTTTGATAGTGTTGTGGTTTCAAACACTTTACCATTTGCTATTTGAGCCCCGTCATGACAAAACCAACATAGTGGGTTTGCGACCAGCAAGGATCCGGACCAGCCTGCGCATCCGCGCAGTCTGATCAGGATCCATGCTGTTCGCTATCCGTTTCAGTACTTGTAATAGGGTTTATAAGCGAACAGCATGGATCCTGATCAGACTCCGCGGATGCGCAGGCTTGTCTGGATCCATGCTGGTCGCAAACTCACTATGTTGGTTTTGTCATGACACGGCTCATTTATATTTAGTCGATTAAACATCTAAGGCAGCATAACCGTTACAAAATATGCCCAAAATAAAAAGCATATGTCTGAGCTCTCTTTACTTCACCTGTAAATAAATCGTGTGACGATAAAAAAAAATATATTATAATGTACTATTGAAAGTATTTAAAAAAAATATTATAAGCATTTTTGCCTTAAGAATATTTACATTTAATAAGTTTTAGTACAAGTCATTGATATAGATTGTATGTCACAGATGTACATTTTGTAGAATAAAAGTGTTCTGTGGTATTTTTCTTTCTTCAGCATCAGAAACATTTAAGTACCTTTACATACTGTGTTTATATCGTCCAAATGATAAATCTTAAATAGTGCAAAACAATAATGGCCGTTCAACTTATCCAAAATAGTAAATATTCAACATCGATTTGAAAAAACAACAAATCGTTAAGTTCAAAATTATGTAGTTATATGAAGCATTTTCTCTCGCTTGAAAAAGTTTCTCTACTTGCTTGTTACATCATTCCAAAATGCATGATACAATTACTCGATGCCATTGTCGGAAGAGAATATTTAACGTTATTTATGCACGCAAGTACCGTCATATAAGACATCCACGTTAATTGTTTATGTTATTTAACCGCCCAAGCGCATTGATTAAATGTCATTTTCTAAACTTCCTTAACTGTTTAAAATAAAAAGGAAAGATATTAGCAACAAGACGGAACTTTATAAAACGGGCGAAAGTTATTTTTCTATTAGGAACAATGTCATAACATTCTAGTTGTAGGTAATGGCATATCAAAATTTACAAATAAAATGTTTATACAATACATTTGAACAAAACTTTTAATTTAGTCATGTAATTTTCGTGCAAATACATTTGTAACTGCTGCAAATATTCAGAAAAAAAAACTTGTAAAAGTTTACCGTGCCACATCTTGATAAACCTACAATAAAATTTGGTAAATGATATTGACCTGCTTTTTTTAATTCTGTTTTTAAAATTGATCTAAAGTGTAAAAATTATTGGAACCAAATCTCTAAATAGTATTAAGCTATCACCCAGATACAAAGCGAGTGCTTTCCTTTTAGTTAAGCATACATAGATTGAAATATCTTTTAAAATATGAATTATGAAACTATGTCAAATTTAAAAGTCAACATAGAATGATGTCTTAACAACAAAAAATAATATTATCATAAAAAAAGACAAAGCCGATGCTTAGGTTTTCATGGAAATTTGAACTTTAAGTATGTGAAGATTATTAATTTCTACTGATATAGAGAAGGAACGGCTATTTACCGAAGAACAGAATATGGCATGTACTGGATCCAGTAATTTGCACGATATGTAAATAAAAATGTTTTCCACATTCAAATGAAATGTCTTATGTAACTTGAATATTAGTTTGTTCATGCAATCATTGCATGTACAAATATGTTAGTGAACATTATGGTGTTTTTCTTTACAAGCAATGCCCCCGTTCAGACCTGAACAACTTAGATTCACTTTAATAAAATGTTTATCAATTGTTAAGAAATGTCTTTATTTATCCATGATTTTTAATGTAACTGAAATTTGTAGTCGACTTTCATTTATAGGAGTGCTCAATGTTTCAAAAGTGGGGTTTTCACGCTAAATAACTTATTTAAGTACATATAATCAAATAGAACTTATTTGACAGAGCGATCAGTGCCTGAAAGTAACCAATTTAGCAGTTGTATTGAGGATTGATTTGACAGTTTGTTCCAAATGTACTTTTTTACTTTAAAGCATGTGGTTGCATCTATTGTGTAGCCGGAGACACATAAATGCTGTAATACATCCTAGAAATAATACACCGTTCTAAAAAACTGAAAATAACACTAAATAAGTAACATCAGAATGACAGTTATATATTGTCTCTGTTTGAAATTATGAAATATGTTGGGAAAAATGTTCAAAAAGTGTCCGGTTGATGGTCCCCGAAGCAATTCGTAAGAAAAAAAACATTTATATTTGATATATTACGCGTTAATTTAGTCGAAAAAAATAGTGTATATGTGTATGTGTGTGTTTTTTTTTTTTTTTTTTTTTTCGTGTGCGTTAACGGAAAACATTAAAAAATAAAATATGATGCAATTGAAGCAACAAGGCAGTACTTAATATATATTTTTTTAAATTCATCGATCGCAGGTCAAAGTTAAAGATCCTGTATGTTTTGTGATTGTTACTGTGTGTATACCACACTTGCAAAAAAAATATACATGTATATAATTATGCAAATAAAACAATTTTCAAACAGAATATGTACATTAAATAATACAGTTTTTTTTTAATTTGACTGACATAATTTTCAAAACATCATGGAGTCGCAACATGACTGTCCCAATTTTGATAATAGTATCGGATTTATTGATAACAACACGGAGAGTGTATCTAAATAATCACACTTTTATTATCACACAATGAAATGCAAAGCAATACCAAATCAAGGGTCTTGCTTCTGTGGACAATATTGATGCATTATCGCTTAGTCTTATTTTAGATGTGAAATAATTTTCAAAGAAAGATGCACCTATTTTGCAACAATCTTTTAATTTTTTTAGCCGTCAGTCTTAATAGTTTTTTTAAATATTTCCCTTTTTCATTTTTTTTTCATTTTAGGATAATTGGATTGAAAGACAAATATTTAACACTGTAAATCTTTATAAAAAAAGAAAGAACTAACTTTCTTCAGATAACAAAAAAATAGGAGATAAGTGAAAGTGTTTGAAATTTTACATATCGTTTGACCAATTATGTTAAATGTTTACACGCAAAAACGACAGTATATCTCATAAATACAAAGTGACGTCTTAAATTGCTTGCTTTTCATAGCACCGGGTAATAAAGTTTGCAAGTACATATAAATATGACGAGCATTTTGAAAGAATACATCTCTGGAAACTTACTGCAGTTTTATTGTTTTACATCCTTATCTTTGAAATATTAACACAAAAATCAGATATATTTCTAGTTGTTATTTTTATTTTTATTTGTTTGAGGCCTCAGACACAATCAATGATTTATGAATACCGTTTTATCGAAGCCGGTGTCTTTATTGAAATCCGAAAGAAGTCCGTCTGTATTAATTTCACGCCAATTAATTTTCTTGCCATTCTCAGAGAACAGAAATATATCTTGATTGACCACACTCATGATAATATGCAGAAAAAAAAAAGAATTCGTAACACATCAAAATTTTCAACCGCCAATGACATATGATTGAAATGAATGAAGATAGATTTGGTTGTTTCATTTGTATATGTATGTCCTATTTTTAAACTTACCAAATAATTACGACAGGTTGCACAATTCCCTACACACTACAACAATCTTCATGTACATATTTGTTAATAAATACTGACAATGTGTTTAGAGGAACTACGTGTATACTGTTACACAAAGTAGAAAATTACAAAGCTTGTAGTAAGGGTCATATTTTAGCAATAAAACCAGTTTTAAGTACGATGTTGTAATATGATATGTATTGATATTTTTAAATTGTGTTACTATAATTAGTCACATAGAGAAAATAAGAATCCCTAAAGAAAGCCCAACACGGCACAATTGAAAATGTTGCAGGCTCGATTTGAGATTGAGCCTGTTCATGGACGGTACTGCCAAGTGCAAAGTTGACTATCAAAGTCGATAGTCCAGCTAGGTAATTTCTTTAACGTCTTTGTAACATTAAAATTTGCATACTTTAAATAAAAGGTAGTTACAATGCCGTTAAACAGACATTAGTGTCAATTTCAGTCGCCAGTAATGATAACTTTAAGTGAATTATAGGTTGTTTGATTGACAGTAAGTAGCAGTTTTAGGACAATATTGCGAACATGATGTTTTGAAAACATGTGCAGAAGTTTAATAAATTAGCAAAGAAAAATAAAACCAACTCTTGTCAGGCCGTCGGTTAAATGGCTTATTTTGACAAAATATACTGCACGTTTGTTTCGTAATAAATAAGTACCAAACATACAACAAATATGAAAACAAAGATTAACAAAGACGGGTGGCATCCAATCATTCAATGACCTCACCCAAACAAAACACCCGACAAGGAGCCAATCTGGGAACAAAATAAAATCCGGAAAGAGCAAAAGGGATAAGCACAGATGTGGTGTTATATTTCATTAAATTTTCCTGTTTTCATTTCCTTTGAATATGTGTCGGTTCTTGTTTCCCTTTTTTGTTTGATAAATGCGGACTGCACGGATGTTCGTGACAATGACATTACTTATAATTCCTATGGCCTTTGACTTTTGTATAGTTCATTATCCACATTTAGATGGAGACCCCATGCAACATCTTACGGGGTATATGTTTCTCAGTTAATTAGATTCGCTGGAGCTTG
The DNA here is from genome assembly GCF_026571515.1 of Ruditapes philippinarum. Classification (NCBI taxonomy): domain Eukaryota; kingdom Metazoa; phylum Mollusca; class Bivalvia; order Venerida; family Veneridae; genus Ruditapes; species Ruditapes philippinarum. The sequence continues at coordinate 75,151 of NW_026861714.1, read as the reverse complement.
TAGCAACGTAAAGGATTTCAAATAGCGGAATATTTTTATTACCAGCAAGCTTCTAAAACTGGGCTACCGCTATCATAAATTACGGAAATATTTTACTAAATTTTACAATCGTAATTTGATTTAATTTCTAAATTCAATAGTGATTTAAAAACTCTTCTGCGGCAAGGGATTAGCCAGTCTGGATTTTATGGCGATGTGATTTACAAACTTCGTAAGATTTTGGGTCATGGTAATTTTTCTGCTGTTTTTACTAAAATCATTAAACGTTTTATTAAAAGAGGTTATGACCCTACTATTTTAAGACATACCTCATTCTTAGTGTTCAACCCTTTTACAGTTGGACAATACGCTTTCCTCTTTTGATTACATCTGACGGACCAAGTTGGAGACTCTATGATGGGCAGTTCTTAAAGCCCTTTGGGACTGAATTGTCTTAAGTTCGTCTTATGCCTTGCTTCGTCGGGCCCTTGTAGGTGATTTTCTTGTTGCTCTGTTTTCCTTTAGGACATTGAGTACTTTTGTTATGGTCATTGGGTTCACTTTTATATGTTTCTACATGATCATTTTGGTGTTTTACTTATTTAACCTTTTGTAACCATAACGACTGTGAGAATTTCACTTGGCGGGGATTCATTTTATTTACACTGTCTCGTTTATAGGTTTACATGGTGGGGCTAAGAGTGAGGTTTGGTGCACCATTAACCGGTTTAAACTCCCCAGCAGTACTTGTGCTGCTGACCGTTCCAAGGCGGCGCCCTTCTGTGTTCCTCAGATGTATGTTTATGTTGTTTCATACTGTTTTTGTGACACATTTGCTTGTGTCCCTTATTGTTTTCTTGTCGACGGTAAGTATCTTTCCCTTTGCCCCTTGTTTTTTATTTCTTTGATTTACCCCCCTTCCCCCGGTCTCCTGTCCTCCTGTGCCCTTTGTGGGCCTATTATTCAATCATTTATTCGTTTCCTTAATCAGTTACAAATTATTTCCTATTATTCAATCATTTATTTGTTTTCTATGAATTCCTTATTAGTTACAAATCATTTATCATTTTAGTGATTAACCTGTCCGTGCCTTGTCCTGTTTTTGTTGGGTCCGCCTGGGCTCCTTGCCATTGGTTCTTGTTGCTGGGTCGTGTGGGGGTTGTTTTCATTGAACACCGCCTTTCCTTGTCGATCTTGTTTATCATATTCTAGTTATGAGTGTTTTTTCCGACATTTTGAAGAATATATTTTGGGTCTTTTAATTTTTTTCCAATTTTTAATCGGAGGCCTTATGGTTTAATTTTCTTTGGTTTGTTAGTCAAAAAATATATAATTTGGTTTAAAAGATTTTTTTCGGGTTCTGAAAGCCCTACTGGTGTGACTGAATTGTGTCGAGGGTTGCGTTATGTGAACTCTGCCTTGACTTGTTGATTTTAATTCTCATTAAAAAAAGGCGAAGTAGATAAAAGAAAGATTCTCATGTTTCAGCATGAATATTTTTTACTGGAAAGTTTTGAAATGCGCATAATGCTCAACGAGGTCCTTGGTGATGCCAAATGTATAGTATCAATATGATTTTCTAACCGAACCGCACAATATAGAACCATAATCTAATTTTGATGAGCTTTCAAAGTAATTTCAATAAAGTAAACGAACTTGATACAAAGTCAATACAAGACTAAATTCTTGATAACTTTAAAGCTTTTAAACCGTTTTATATTTGGAATAAATGAAATTGTTTTATCAAATATAACTCAAAGAAGCTCAGCTCACTCAAGTGAATAGCTTCTATAGTTTCTTCTATAGTTTCTGAAAAAAGTAACCTTACCAAAACGTGGGCAAAAAAAGAATCTAAACTGAAAAGGGGCATTACTTGCATAAAATATTCTGATAAGTGAATGCAGCTTTAGTAGTGATGGAGATGTAATATTTATTGATAGAAAAGTATCAATCCAAAGACATAAGAGTAAAAGTCCATTTCGAAAAGAAAGAATGTGCCACGGTTATGTTTGCTGCCCCTAATAGGAAATTAAGAGTCGAAAATAGAAGGCTAGAAAAAATCATCCACTGCAAGGATTCCCTTTAGGCTAAACTGAAGTGAACGGTATTTCGAGGGTACTGGGTTCGGGTCCCGGTCACAGTGCACAATTTTCTCACCATGTGACATTTCTGTAAAGCTTATATGTAGCATTCTCTAGCTAGAGATTGTGTTATTGTCAGATTTATTGATTTTTTTTTAATATTTCAATTTAGATACTAGTTATGTTGTATTTAATTATGTTAAGCGAAACTTGCTTTATATTATTGGGGTTACGAAAATGTCAATGTTTTTAAAATATCAATATTTCCAATTTACTTCAGAAATGCCTTCATCTTCTCCACTTGCTATCATTGATTCACAAATTGTTAACAAGTTTAAAGAAACTGGTGGTTTTTTCCAGTGATTACCAATGCAAGGAGAAGACACCGTTATTGTTCAAGAATTTGAGTGTGTCAAGTATAGCTTTTTTCAAACTCTGTGCAGACGATAAGAGTTGTTCTCGCACTCATTTGATTCTTCAGCTATGCCTCTTAAACTTTTAACAAAATTTAAATTGTTTTGCAGACAAATTATAAAAGTACGAGCTGTAAAATTTGCAGAAATGAGGATTTTCTATTAAATGCGCAGTTGCACCTGATATTCAGAATGAAAGTATGAAATGCTCGAAATATTAGTTTAAGATTACATACATTTGTTTTTCACATTTGTAAATATGTTACTCGTTTCAAATTAATAAACTCGTCTTTACCTCATGTTATATCGATTGTTTTAAAGCCTCAATAAGCTTATATTCTGCATGACTAAACCGATATTAATCGTTAGTTTATTATCTGCATTCGAAGAAAGGTACTAGAAATGGCAATTGTCTTTTTCCGTTGGTCCATCTATCCGTCGCACAGTTTATGTACAGAGCATAACTTGAACATGGTCTAGAAACTGGCTAGAAACTTAAAATACGAATAAGAATTAGTAGCACTGACAAAATCCAATTATTCTATATTGTCCAGATTTGTTATTATCACCCCCGGAACAAACGAGTGATAACATTGATCTTCTCTTTTTAATATTAATAAATGGCAACTAGGATAAATGTCTCTTAGTATTCTTGATAAAATTTCCTTTCTACGATTTCCTTACTTTTTGTCCAGAGCAGTATTCAATATACAAGACCATCAAAAAGTAGTGACTATGAACAATTATCATTATTTTTTATTTCCTTTTTACTCTTCTTTACACCGCATGGGCTCTTTGCCGCTGGTTCTTGTTGATGGGTCGTGTGGGGGTTGCGTTCATTGAGCGCCACCTTTCCTTGTTGATCTTGTTTATCATATTTTAGAGAAAAGTGATACGAACATCGTGTTAACACTCTGGATATAGCTGAATTTTGCTTAAGCTATCCTGTCACTGGTCTATTGTTTTCTAATTTGTGAAAATATTTGGTATATTTGATTGAGCCTGTTCATGAACGGAAATGGAAAGTGTAAAATACCACCCAGGCCCATAGCACCGGCTTAAGCAGAATTCAACATTTCAACACAAAATGAAATTTTGAATTTAGAAACATCCGCAGATGTATTCAAACGGCGGTTATCATGGAATCTTCAATGTAACAATGAAAAGCGGCGTATGGTCCCCAAGTAAAAGAATGCGTGTGCCCTTAACGAGAAAACAATGGACAGAACTAAATAAAATGGAATTTCGATAGGGGATTTACGGAATTCCATAAACGACAGCCCACTGCTTACGGTCAACTGCCTACTATCAACTGCTTACTGTCAAGTGCCTACTGTCAACTGCCTACATTCAACTGCTTAATGCTTTCAGCGACTGTTTAATGCTTACTGTTCATTGATAAATTCCAACTACATGTTATACTAGCAAATACCCGATTAACTGCCTGAAAGTAAATGTTTGCTTTTTACGTACTTCTTCCAATGTGTTTATATGTTACAATGAGGCCGTTTGAAACAGTATTGGTCAAGGAATTACTTTGTATCATTTATGAATACTTTAACTGAAACCTTGGGACTCGTTACATTTATAAACGTTACATTTATACATGAACATGTATAATTCTTGTTTTACTAAGCAGAAATATAAGTAATTGTATCATTGTTTGGGGACCATTCTGTTGAAAATGTGTCAGAGTTAAATCATATACATATACATGCATGCAAAGTGCGTTAACTGGAGTGCAGGTATTAGTTACCCGCACTCCAGAGCATGCCCATTGATTGGCTCATTTTTGCCGGGGTTTACATATTGTGACGGCAGAGGAATTGAAAGCGACAGAAAATATCATACAGATGTTCGTTCATTGGTTCCTTTTTCCCGGGGTTTCATTTTGTGACAACAGGGAACGTTTTTTTATGTTTGACTATGATACAAAAGAGACACTCGGCAAACTGATTTATACTCGGGGGGCTACACTCCCTCGTACAAATCAGATACCCTCGTGTTTCGATGCTCTTTCTATTACATATATTTGCAGGCATCTGGAACTTTTCCAAATCATAGTCCTGTAAACTTTATAAAAATGTTATCAAACCAAATATTACAAACTGTTCAATAGAATTTTTTAAACTTGGCTTGTTGAACAGAAACATTTTAAGCGAAAAAAATCTGGGTCACCGTTCTTATTTTTGAGATATCTGCCCTTGAAATGGACTTTTTTGTAAAATTCAAGGGCAGATGATTTACAATGAATGGTAACAAAACAATTTTTTCTTCCTATTTTCATGAAGCTTATCTTCGTTTTAGTTGATATGCAAAATTTCAAGAACAAACTTAGAGTGGGTAGTTTTTATATCAACTTCTTCTTTTAACCTGTGCATTTTTTTCTAAAAAAATGGACTATTTTTTAAGAATTTAAAGTACCTTTATTTTCATTGAAAAAAATTAACAGAAACGATGTAAGGAATTGCATGTTATTATGTATTGTACTCAACAATAAAAAGAAAAACATAATCCAGAAGTAAAAACAAGAATTCATTTAAGTATGTATAAGTTATCTGCCCTTGAAATGACCTCAAATAAGTAGAAAAGTCTGATTCAGGGGCAGATAACTCAACAACGAGAACGGTGACCCCAATTTTCTTTTCGCTTAAAATGTTTCTGTTATCATATTCTAACAACATGCCAAGTTTAAAGAAATTCTATTGAACAGTTTTAGTTTTGCCTATAATTTTATGATCATATGAAAAATCCCGAAAACGTCCTTAACATGTTCAACCGGCGTTTGCATATTTTACATGTTCAAACGACGTTTGCAAATTAGACAATACGGGGAATAACATGGGATTATGTCAAATATAACTTTGCTAATGGAATTATAAATGAGTTAGGGACGGGAATGGCATTTTAAAAGACATATCCTCTATTATTTTACCTCAACATGTATTTCCAGTGAAAAAATTGATTGGAAAAAGTAAAACCTATCGGCGTTTGCTTTGCGAAAAGAACATTTGTGTCGAAGTGTTCTAAAAAACTACTAAAGTCTAGTAATGACTACTCACATAAAATAAAAGCTTAATTTACGCCGGGTCCTACGGTCTATGTCTTATTTTTGTGCTCGCAGTGGAAAAAAAGATATCTGCAAATAATTACCTGAAATTGGGTCCGGCGTTTGCATTTGTGGTCACGTGACAAAACTTGTTCATCCAGGGTGAACTAACAGCCAATGAAAATTGAACCAAAATGATCTGGTAAATAAACTCACACATTTTTGATTATTAAAGAAAGTTTAGCCTTAATTTTACCTGTGATTTCACCAGTATATTACAGATATTCTTCTAGAGATGTATTACATTGTCAAATGAAAGTTTAATAAACTATGAAATTCTAAATAAAATAAAGGAGTGTTGACATAATGGTCCAGATCTCCGCCTCTCAACCGAGGAATAGTGGGCTCAGACCCGTCCATGTTGATTGTTGAACACAGATTCTTTGTGAATAATTTATTATTAAATTGATTTACCCTAAAATGAGTCCTATATTTGACAATTTATCAATCACCTGTGTAAGAGGCACGTGGATCCATTTCATAACATAATCAAAGCAGTGTGCAGTGGTGGGACGTACACAAGTCATTGCAATAAATTCGAAATTACAAATTATTAGGCTATAAAATAATCCTTTTTAATTTACTTACCATTGTTTTCCGCAAAGTTTATCTCAGCAGATTTTTTCAACAAAATGGCGGGCGCACATGTGTGTACATTCGGAAAACTTCTATTTGATCCACACATAGACTTAGACTGTTAATAAGCAGTTAGCAGTAGGCAGTGAGCAGCAGGCTGTCCAGTTAGCAGTAGGCAGTGAGCAGTAGGCTGTCGTTTATGGAATTCCGTAGGGATTAGAAGTTATGTAGCCAGCATATCATGGACAAGACGTCAAGCCAAATTTGAAAAGCATTCGTAAGGGTCATTATACAGTATTCAAGTAGGAATTCTTGAACCATCAAAGTAGAAAAGGAAAAAATATAAGAAACTAAAGCTACCACAAAGCATGTATACACAACAATAATGTCGTGCTGAACGATCTACAAGGATAAAAAACAGCTTTGATAAAATGTACGGGAAGACTTTTTATAGCCGCCACACGGCACAAATAACACTGATGTGACAATAAAATAGAGAAAAGCAGAATGCCTAAAGAAAGCAAAAAACGTCAAAATTGAAAATGTTGCAGGCTCGGTTTGATTGAGCCTGTTCAAGGACGGTTCTGAAAGTGCAAGTTACCGTCCACGCCCCTAGCACCGGCTTAAGCAGAATTCATCATTAATCACAAAAATGGTGAAATTTTGAATTTGAATAAAGATATGAAATGAGCCTTCAAATGCAAATTAAAGCAAAGATTATGAACATATCTGCACATCACTGTTTTTATTAATATGACTTGCATGTTTGTAACTATCAAACGGGTTGAAAAAATGTTAAACTGGAAACAAATTATAAAAGAAATGCAATGTCATCTAAAATGTTTTAATCTTTTAAGGGCTATCAAGATGTTCAATTTACTACAAAAGCTTTCAGTCGACGTGATAGAGCACATATTAATGATTATTATTATTTGACTAAACACTAAAGATCACAGAGATGTGAACACATCAAACAAAACTAATTATTTATCATACATATATAACTATGTACAAATTACAAATGGCATCGCATTTCAAACTGATTGTATATAAATAACGGTTACCATAACATAAAATTTCTCATTAAAATCATAATATCAACGTAAAAACATACAAACAAAGTACTTTGGTGAATAGCACAAATACTTTTAACAAATGTTTAAAGGACATGTTCCTGACTGTACATGTGACACATCCCTTGCAGCTGTGACTTTATTTCGGCTCAAACGCAAAAATATCATATTAAAATGTACTTTTACACAAGTCATTTAAAAAATTCTGGAAACAAAGTGATCCCTCGTAAGAATTGATCACAACAAAATAACATTAAAATTGCAGACTAATTGACTCGGTTTGATTGAGTCTGTCCATGAGGGATAATGAAAACGTGCAACATCCCTCATGCCCCCTAGCACCGGCTTGAACGGTAATCAATTTTCAACACTTAAAAGTGCTGGAACCAATGATCCCGTAGGACCAGAAAATGTAACAACACTAAAGTGAAGTACGTGGCAACATTTTACAGCTGCCATACGGCGCTTGACACCTGCTGTTCTGAAGTAAAAAATTCTGGAAACAAAGTGATCCCTCGGAAGCATTAATCACAACAAAATAACATGAGAATTGCAGACTCGGTTTGATTGAGTCTGTACATGAAGGATAATGAAAACGTGCAACATCCCTCACGCCCCCTAGCACCGGCTGGTTGAAATGAAATGTAATCAACCAATTCTTATCTCTTTGTTTTTTATAACACGGGAAATTAAAATAATATGTTAAATATTGTTTTCCGAAGGAAACGACTGCGTCTTACAATATACAAGGTCTTTACTTAATGCTCAAATTCTTTCAATGTGATAATCTCTAACGTTTGCTTGTTTTGGACGGTGTACATCTGGTTAAAAAATAACCACCGCGCTCATTCGGCATTCCTTTTACGCTTTCTCGGCGCTCCTGTTGCGTTTTAGGAGAAGCTACTGAGTCGCAACGGCGCCCTTACTGCGATCCCACTGCACTCTTATCAGAACGCCGAGTGACGGCGTTTTCCTTTGAGCATTCTCAAAATGCGCGCCGTCAGTCGGCGTTTTATGCGATGCCACTACAATGCTGTGGCGATGCTGTGGCGATTTTTAGTACGCTAAACTCGGCGTTCTGCATTTTCTTTGGACGCCGTGAGAACGCTGCCCTAGTGTGACAGGGTTTAAAACAGACCAACAATACAATGATGATAATATAATTGAGTAGTGACTCAGTGTTTATGAAGCCGCACAGAAATGATAATTTCGGCTTTAAAAGTTTTATGATCATCTTAATTTGATGAACGTGACAATCGAGAATGCAACGCTTTTTGACGATTGTGTTGAATGATGTATTGCCCACAAAATAGTTTTATTGTTTTCAAGGAAATTATACTTAGATAAATGGGGTAAAAAGATAACGAATCATTACCGTGATGCATCGTTCCTAATATTTACTTATTTATTGAAAGTCGGACCTTAAGTAACTTCACGGTAGTTGAACATGTTACGAAGACATTTCATTGTTCAAAATGAATATAATGACAAGGCTTAAAGAAATATGCAATATAAGCATACAATAATAATAAAAATTTACCAGTTTAACAAATTAAAATAAATATCAATCTTATTTCATCAAATTTATCAAATGCTTTTTGAAGATTTATTAAAATTATGCCTAAAAGATTACCTTTAAGATCCTTGAAGATCGTTCAGCACGACATAATTGTTGTGTATACATGTTATATGGTATTTTTAGTTTCTTCTATTTTGGCCTTTTTCAACTTTGGTGGTTCCAGTATTCCTACTTGAATACTGTCTAATCACCCTTAGGATATGTTGCCTGCTTTTTAAATTGTCTTTTGACGTCTTATCTGTGATATGCAGGCTTCATAACCTCAGATCCCCTTTCAAAATTCCATTTTATTTAGTTCCGCCCATTGTTTTCTCGTTAAGGACACATGCATTTTTGTTACTTGGGGACCATATGCCGCTTTTCATGGAATGGCACTTACGTGTCACATTGAAGGTTCCATGATAACCATATGAATACATCTGTGGATGTTTCAAAATTCCAAATTGTACCAGTTCGTGTTAAATGTTAAATTCTGCTTAAGCCGGTGCTTGGGGGCGTGGACGGTAACTTGCACTTTCCAGTACCGTCCATGAACAGACTCAATCAAACCGAGCCTGCAACATTTTCAATTTTGCCGTGTTTGGCTTTCTTTAGGGATTCTGTTTTTCTCTATTTTATCCATATGTAACCTAATGAAATCAGAAAGATGTGAAAGACAAGTGTCTGTGGGAAAACCACCTTTAAATCCTGTTTGGAATTTATATAATATGTCCATTTCTTTAAGATAGAATCAAATCTGGTCATAAACAACCCTTTAAAAAAATTTGAAACAATTTTTTATACGGATACAGGCCTGTAAATGTAGGAACAACTCTTGCTGCATTCAAATCATCTGGTACTGTGCCTTGTATCAAAGACAAATTTATAATGTGTGTTAAAGGAAAGGCAATAATAGATGCGCTTTCTCTAACAAAACGAGAAGGAAAAGCATTAAGACCAGTGGATTTGTTTGGACCTAGTTTATTCAGATACTTTATTACACTTTTTTCAGACATCAATGAAAAAGAAAAATTATTATGTATAATTCTTTTTGATAAATAAAAAGAAGATACAAACTTGCTCGAGCTTTTATGAAAGCCCGTATTTCAACACTTTTAACTGAGCGTTTACCAGCAATATTTTACATAAAGTTACTCGTGTAAATTAATTTTTAAATATAAATACATTTCTTAATCTATTAACTGGACATATGATTTTGTTATCATTTGAAAGCAGATGCTTTAAAACATTGCATAGTTTACATAAATTCAAGAATAACGTGCTAAATTAAAAAAACTTCATATTGCATTACATATTGACCCACCATTGTAGTTACGAAGGTCAATAAATCATTAGACTGTGTATGACAAAGAAGAATATTTTCAAATACCTCAATATAAAACAAATTTCATTAATTATCATAGCTGGGATCTATAATTTCTATTAAAAATACATAATCAATTCTGAAGATGGTCTTGTCACTATGCCATATCTTATTGGCGTCCGCAATGCATTTCGCAAAATGCAGACATTTTCAAATGAAATAAACCTTTTCCGTCAATAAATCGCGCTCTTCGGGGTTTTTTATTTATCATTTTGTAGTACGCAGCTGGTTATTATGGTATGTTATTGTTGTACCTGAATCCGAAAAATGTAAATAGTATGATGAGTTGATGACCTAAAAATAATCTATTTAAAGAGGGATGTACTCCTATCGGTAATTCCCGGTCTCTCCGGTCTATTTTGACCGGGATTTACTAGTGACCGGCGAATAGTATCACACGTCTATTGTCCTGTCTCTCCCGGTTTTGGAGTTGATGTATGATATCGTTACAGAACAGAACAAATATTTTACAGATAAATAAGCTTTTTTTTCCAAAATTAATGTTTGTCACTTAGTTTGGTTACAATAATTAATAAACACAGATCAACTCTCAAATGTATTGATTATTATTATACATAAACATACAATTCGAAAAAAAAACCAACAACAATAGCATGTTTCATTTTATCTATATGAGACAAAAACAATAAACATGTACAATAATTAAGAAAAGGTACATTTTTATGGTATTAATATGACACTATCAACTTTGAAACATTTTATTTAATTTGTTATTCGTGTTTAGTAAAGATGCCGAGGAATTATTCAAAGCTACAAATTAGATTTTATGAATTATTCAATTGGTTGATAATTTAAAAAATGATAAAGAAAAATACAAATGCACATGTACATGATTTAAGAATAAATAATATAATATATTGAAAGATTAACCATAATTTACTGACTTTTTCCAGTTAGTTTTGACTCATAATCGTCGGTTAATATGACAATTGAATACTTAAAATTTATTTTACAATTTTAATAAAAAGAGATTAGTAAACGTAAACACTCAGTATTAAAATAGCACATAAAACACACACACAAAAAAGAAAAGAAAACAATATTAATAAAATCTGTAATTTTTTTAATTAAAATAGATATTACAATTATTGTATAATAACCATTTATGCTCAACATGGTAATATAACCAGTATCATATTTTTACTTAGTGTGAACAGATACCTTAAGAGGAGCTCTTCGCTAATAGCGATTTACATGTATATCCGTTGCTATTAATAATCACGATCATAAAGAAATAACAAGTAATTTTATATTCTAATCTCTAGCATGCCAATCAAAGTTCATAATGAACAATGTCTTTCGTCCGTTCATTCAGAAGTGATATACAATTCTGGTAAAAACCAATTAACCATTGAAAACATTATTAGAATATCTTGTCACCATATGTCTACTAATTCATCTTCACCTGCTGCATTTCTTGCTTGGACGCCCTTTGATGCTTTGCATCAATGCTTTTCTTGTATATCTTATATAATGCATCAATGCAAGCGTAATGCTCATCAATCATTATAGACAACAACAAATATAATGTGTGTTCTTTTTGTACAAATATACATGTATTTTTCAAGATTCATTATTTGGTGATGAAACTAATTTGTTGAGTCAAATTTAGAAATACGTCGAGATGAGGTATGTATATAAAGATCATTTAGGAAATGAAAGAAAAACTAATTCAAATGTTTTTCGTTAACGTGTTTCTTTTTCGTAGTTAATATACGCCATCAAAAACATACACTTAAAACATTAAGATTTGAAAAGATATAAAAATACAACTCCATTTAAGATATTTGTCTGCTTGTAATTTATTATACGAGACATCTTTTCTGTTTGCAAGACAAACCGGAAATCATAAAAGCTTCCAAAATATTCATTACATGAATTAATTGAGCCATACATGACAATGTTGATCACTTCAGAAATATTTGACGTCACAGCTGCCCTAACATTGTTGTTTAAGTGATATATAAAGCATGCATTATGTTACATCATCAGATATTTTTTTAAATAAGCGAGACTTATCAGATATAAATTATATTTAAAAAGAGTTATCAATACCAGACATTCCACAAATGTACTATTTTAAAACCAAAGAAAGCATATTTTATTCAATATACATATTTCATGCTAAATTGTGATAAATAAAAAGATACGATTATTCCCGTCTTATCCTGATGTTAAGTTAACATCCATGCAATCTCTCCGAATATTAAACATGTTACATGACTTAGTACAAATATATACAAGTATATGCATGCAACATTTTATCTTTAATAAAATGATGGTATTCACTTACAACTTACCACATTTTGTTGAAATTATAACTGTCTAAGGTTCATTACTATAGCTTTGATTTTGAGTAAATATTGTTTTATTCGAAATTTCTACTTTTGTTTAATACTTTGTCTTGTATTTCAAATGCAATTTCCTCATTGTAAATCATGAGCAAGCGTCTTATTTTTCTTACTTTGAAGCACTAGGAAAAGTCGATCGTGATGTTCTACTGACAGCTTTTGAAACCTTGCAATCACAAATAATGGTCTTATCACTTTTTATTCTAGTCTTTATTTGAGGTTTAATTTTGAGATTGTTTCCATTGGTTGTGCTTTAATTTTTAGTTATATGCAACCAATGTTAAATTAAAGTAGTGGAAAAGTCGTGATTATCAAATATGCATGCCCGTATGTTTCATACATTAACAAAGTTTTACAGTTTGTTCATATAATGTTTAAAAACAGTATGAAGCTGATGTCTTTCCCGCAAAAAGTGAGCTGAATTATCTTATATAACATATTGTTGAAATGAAAAGGAACTTCAACTTCTTAACGACTGAATTGAACTGATTGTTTTGTTGCATTCTATCTAATACCGAAGATTAGAATGTATGACTGTACTCAAATATTATACTGTCATTGGAGAGAAGAGAAATACTTCGACATATGACTTTAACATGTCAAATTAAAAAGGTTTTTGTGTGGTATTTAAATTAAAAGAACTTAGAAAAGTACCCATTGTTTATCATCAATACCTTAGTTAACCCTACCCAAAAATCTGCATGATAAGCTTTTAGTTTGATTGGCTTGCTTTCGACGACGGATTTCCCTTCATCAAAATAAATCTAAATATTTTCTGTTAAGTGTTGAGAATCGAAGCAGTAGTTAAACGTCTCTTCATACTTCAAAGCAGAATAGTAAAATGTTAATGTCGATTCCAATTATTCCATTTATGTAAATGGAATTATCCATTTTATCGGTGCAAGGTGCTGCAAGACATGTAGCATTATTCATTGTCTGTAGTAAACACACCGAATAAAATTGTGTCTGAATAAGTTTTCGTCATTGGACCCTAATTACCAACTGATGTACTTTATTTAAAATATATTTATTTATTTTCCAGAAATATGTTTTTTATGGGTTTTTTTTTAAAAGTCAATAGAGGCATTATAATATTGAAGATATTTTTTTTACAATTCGAAATGAAGTAATGTTTGCCTCTTGTTTGGAAAATACAGCAGTAATGAAACTAAAAACAAGAAAGCAACAAAACCAGCATAGTTTGATATTATTATATATTAGTAAGTAAATTTTATAAAAGTTATAAACTTTATTACTTTATTACAATTCATAAAATTTACTTACTAATAAGTATTACAAAGTGAACCTAAACTTATCGTTAGTTGTAAGTTTTATTTAACGGTATAAACTTATGTATTTTTATACACATAAACTACCGTTATCTAATGTAACCAAAGTATTAACTACATTTGTCAATAGTGATTTATAAACTGGTAAATTACTTATTTAATATTTGATAATCCGCCAGATGTTCCTCTTAGATTATGAACATGTCACAGAAGTGCCTAAAGTATAAAGTACAAAGTTAACTCAGACACATTTAAGTCACAGGTAAATATATTTGCAACTGGACGTTTTAAAAAACGAGAAACCAATTTTACTAATTACTTTGAAAAGCAACAACTTTTTTTTTATTTTTTCATCATCAAAATCCTTTTGTGAAAAAAAATCTTTAAATTCCTAGAGTAATTTTATGTCGGTTAAGGCTTTCTATTAGTAATGTTGCACTTATATTCTCGAAATGACCCATAAAACTAAATTATTGCAATTTTATCTTTGTGTGTCTAACCAGTCACTTGATACTTTTAGCACAAAAATGATCGTGCCTAAGGAAAACCGTTTTCAATTATTATATTGATATATTCTTTTTTCTTGAAAGTTTGTATCTAATAAGTGGCGTAGTAAGAATTGCAGAATGTCTATTTACAAAACAGTGATAGACCTTCTTCTTAAGTGTGTGATTGACATCAACCATTGACAAGCTAGGTTATTTTCAAAAACCCACAATCGAATTTAGCAACTACTTTTAATATATAAAGTTTATAACAATAACGCAGTAGAATTGTTCTTAAAGCGATGTTAACATCTCTTAAATATATTGTACCATTTCAGCCAGTTCATTTTGCTTAATTTTGAATATTATGTATATGTACATGATTTTAGGCTAGATCCCACGTGCCAAATAATGATTTTTAAGTTCAAACTCCTAATATGTAACAATTATGGTAGCCATTTTCAAGATATACATGCGATAAACATAAATTAAAGATTAATTACCCTATTTTCGTTTATATATATATCGTGCAAAAATAGAAACATATAAATTTATTGATATTTTGTATGTTGTAGAACTATAATTAATAATTGGTTGTTTTACTTTCACATTATAAGAAATATGTCCCCGGTGTAGCAAGTTCATGTCTATCACTCAAGAAAGAAAGGCAATAAAGGAGTTTGATATATTCCTAGAAACAATGCCTAATTATACATAAATCACAGAGGTACACATCTTGAAATGTCTCTGTAATGCGCCAATGCATGCAAGACATTGTAGTGCAGCTGAACGATAATAATTTTGAAACAAATATACCTGTAAAACAGTACAGCTTAAATCGAAAAAAATCGACAAAAATCGACTTTCATTGCTTTTTAGCGTGATTTTCGAGAAAATGAGATACATATTATTAATTGTTTTCAAAAAAAGAAAAACGTCAACATGATAGTGATAACATCGAAAGCATAAATAAATTGAATTAATTTTTATTTCATTTACTTTTCCTTTAAGACTTTATGCCAAAAAAATCATGTTGTAATAACTTGCATCGATAACGGATATAGACCAATATCACATTTTTCCAAGCAGTGAGTACAGTTTCAAGAAAAATAAAAAAAATTGTACTAAATATAATGGCGTCATTCTTTATTTTATCTAAACTTTAATAAAGAGAAAAGTAAGATATGCTGATTATTATTTTTGAAGATTCATTTCAGTTACATAGCCTGTTATGAAATTGATTTAACCTTTGGTTTAATAGATTTTCTTTAACGCTGAGAGTTTAATTTTTAAAGAAAATGTCCATTTTAAGTTACTCTAGTCAAAGTCTTAAACACATAAATGGCAATGCTTTCTTACATATGACATTAGCAAACGTATTTATAATTTAGTTTAAATGATATTGAAATAAAAATTTAATTAAAAATTCTTTTCAATGGTTAACATGATCATTTGCATTATTTTATTTACAAATTTAGATACAGATTAGCCAACTCTTCAAACACCGAAACATTTCCGTTCATACATTGTATTTAATGTATGTTTTTCGTTTTAATTCTTGTTATTGTGTTTTTCCTATTTTGTTTTATTTTCTGTTAGCTACTCTTTTACATTGCGTTTCTTGTTTCTGAAGTGATAAGAATGTTTAAAAATCTGTTCCATGACAGATCCATAAATCTGTGCACCTGTTAATCTTTCATGTAAACTGGAATTGGTGTCATTAAAGTATTTTAGACATTTAATGGCTATCATGGGAAATTTGAATTATTTTGTAATATTGAACATATATGAGAAAACCAAACTCTTGACGTCATTGAATAACCAAAAATAACTTTACGGCGTATCTTTAAAATTAATTTAAAAAATTGCCAAAGAACTTTTCCTACCTGACCACAAAGACTTGTGTAATCATAATTATTTTTAATAAAAGAGAGAGAAAGTATGTGGTAAAATTATTATAAAATACCTTTTTATTGTAAAATCGATTCTTCCTTTCATTATATTTTCTGTTATGTTTCTAATTATCAGAATTAACCAGTTTTACATAATTCGTGATAATAAAAATCATTACTGTTCTCAACTTCATTCACATGATCGCTCTAATGAGTGTATTTTATTTATTCGATCAAATCGGAAAGCCTTTTCAATATATGGGTTTTCTGTAACATGCACCACTGTTTCTTCACTTTTAATTGAAGCTTATCAAAGACATGGTATATACGATAACTCTCAGCGTGTTTATAAACTTTGTTGCCTTGAATTCACATTTATTGCATTACTGAAGTTGACTAGTACTGCTTCCATTTAACTAGGCTGTCAGGCAAGGTATGTTCTGTATCATCTTCCATTATAGTGTCCGTTATATTTGTTTGTTACCCCTATCATACCCTCATTTACATTTGATGTAGTACAGGTGAATCAGGTTTAGTTTTTTCCTCGCTTATTGTTATAACTGTGATACATACGCCAGTCTTTTGTTGTAGTTTTCTTTCAAGCCGTTCCCTTTAAATTCCTTGTTTTGTTTTGAATTTTTTGGGTTTTTAAAAAATAAGATTTTGTTTAAATTTAAAGCATGGAAAACAATTAATGTTATATATTTTAAAGGTGTTCCACTAAGGTCAAAATGTTCTTAAACATAAAATTTGTAATTCTTAGATTGAGGAAGTGAATCACTTATAACAGAAAAGTCTGCAAATGGTTATAAAGAACAAGAAACGCCAATATGCGACGAATTCATGTTTTTAACGTTTATGTTTCACAAAAGCTTCGTAATCAAGTACACTGTTGCATATTGTCAGCACTTTGCAATTTGAACATTTTTGAGGGTTTTGTGAATTATTTCCTTATCTGTTATATTTCAGACATATTGATTAAGACTTACATTACATGTTACACAAATAAAGAAAAAAAATTGTTTCCAAAAACTCAGTTCGATCGATTTGACTATATTTTTTATTGTGTACCATAAAGCGGTACAAAACAAATGATAGTGGGGATGAAGATATACTATCTGACTAAATGTAGATGTTTGGCATATAAACATTAATGAATTTGATCAACAAATTATAGCATTTATGCAACAATATTTTACACGATCAAATCATATCTTGTCGGGATAGATTATTTTTTAAAAAGTAACGTTGATATTTTATAAAGATAGAATGAAAAATAAAAAAACACAGTTAAATGCAATAAGGCTTACACATTGGTCTTTCTCATTCATGCCTTTATAAATTAATCTTGTGTTTTGTTCCTACATTTTTTTTAAATAAATTCCAGTCATTGAAGTATGTGTGTACATAAAAGCACACGACAGTTAATTTATTGTGTGTATTTTCTCGCACTTGCTTTAAAGGACATGAAGTCGTAAAGGTACTCTCTTCGTATGAATAATTTGCCCAAGACAGGATTTTTCTGTATCTCCAGTATCCATTAGCAACGGTGGAATAAGTAGATATTCTAGCCTTGAACAAAAAGGTGACATTTAGATAAATTCCTTACACTAGAACATATTCAAAATGTCACGCATTTGTCTTTAATAGACTTTTACCATATAATGGGAGATCTGTGTTTTGTTAACCTGATAAACTTAACAATTATTTTTGCTGAAGACTTAAATGTGTACATCTTATCATATCTTAAATATTACCAGATAGATAAATCCCGATTGTATTCTTTTATATAATGTTTGTATTACTATAATAATCTGTATGTTAAGGTTTATTGACATGAACAATTCATAAAGAACAACATGTTACACACTAATAAAAAACATCTTATTTAAACAAACATTATCCTATATTTATTTTATATACTTTATGGAGAAATTCAAACAGTTAATAACAAACTTCACGTTTACTTTAATTCTCTTAATGTCGTGCAATGTAATTGTCGGCGTCATAGTTAATTCTCTAAATAGCCGTAAACTTAAGAGATCAAGAGTTTGTCTGTTTATCTGAACAGAAAACGGTAACATTTGATTAATGTCTATAATAATTTAGTTGAATATTTTATAATTTGATAAAGTTATGGTGCATTTATTAATGACAATATATCAAACATGATAATTAATATTTATGTTCCTGAATAAATTGATAAGATACGAACGTTTGCTGCTTTACATGAAGGAGCGAGTATATCAAAATGACCAGAATGATATAATCAGACTCCTTTTTTCAAGCTTACAAACAAATAGGTCCAGCATAAATTGCGTTGTTGAACTATAATCAGAAGTTACACTTCATAACTATTTAAAAAAGCAAAAATGATTCAGTGTAAAAATAATCGATTGATTTTAACTGATGATTAACAATAATTAAATGAAACCTTCATTATTTATTTACAAGAAAGATACAAGCATCTAAGAATTGAATTGTTTAATTGAATGCACATACTATCTTAAACAACGAACAAAGGATTTATATGTACTAAAGCCAATGTCAATGTTTGTTAATGTGTAAAAGATTTATTGTTCAGGTCACCTTGTCCTTGTCATCCCCAAACAATGGACCATCTATTGTATGTTCTTGCCATATTTAAAAAAAAATAAATGAAGTTAGTTGGTAGAAAAATTTAAGATAAATCTTTTTTGCTACACACTTTATCTAAATGGTGAATGCTTTACACTATTTCGTTTTTTTTGTAAAAAAAATTAAAGTCGAGTATTGAATTGGTGAATCAATACTCATACTTCGAAGAACTTGCCGTTAGCTAATGTGAGCACAAAATAAATTTGCCGACATTTAATTACTTTATTTATTCAGGACATCTGGGTTAATTTTACAGCAAGATAATGCATCTGATTTAACAAATAATGACAAACGTGCATGCGTTTACATTTCGAAAGTTTGCTGTGTTTCAGCAGAAGAAATGCATTCTCTCTATTTGTTTTCTGCGAATAATGAATGGAGTTTTGAGGTGATGCAAAAACTGATAAAACAATGTGATTGTTTTCAGAATACAAGGTTCAGTAAGAAGATATGAAAATTTAGTTTAAAATGATAAACAGTTAGAACCCGTAGATGACTTCATTTATGTCCCCGTAATATAATAATTTATACTGGAATTTATATTATGAGAATTAAATGTCATAAAACCAACCGATATAGCATTTGTCCGAATTATAATCCTATTGTGAATTTGTTAGATCAACACTGAACTTCAATGTGCTTCATGGCTTGATGAACACTGTGTTCTCGTTTCGAATTAAATGTCATTGAAACATGGTTACGTGAATTATTGTTCGCAGTATCAAAATTGCATTTTCATTTCATAAAATAACTTGATTTACTTATTTTTTAAAATGTTAAAGATTGTGCTTGTATACAGATTTTTATCATTGCTCATGTATTTAGGTAGAGTTTGTGCGTTTCCGACTTTTTGTTTATAGAACATATTCGACACTGCTATCCGTCTCCTTTTGATACAAAGAAATCATATGTTTTTGACTGGTTGCATTGACATAGTTATAAATCATGGACAGGGGAATTCTTTTTTCAGATAAACTTAAAGACACACCTGGTAAATATTAAGTATAATAAATACATATAGGATTCTTTTTCTATTTCTGTGGAGAAAAACTTCGATTTATATTTAATAACAGCGATTAAAATTTGATATTAATTATTAAAGTTTAAATACCATTTTCTTCAAACACCAAATACTTATGTTGTTGCTCTGGTATGTCATAAAAACTTGCTATAATTATACTGTTTCATGTAAAATGTTTTGTTGATCAATCCATTCGAGAAGCATATGAGTAAAATAATAATTTGAATCACATATGACGGTTAATGGACTAACTAATGTTTGCACATTTTTTCGGCGAAGAAGGGTATTTCTAATAGAAATTCTTAAAGTTACTTCAAATAACATGGATGACTCTATACACGATTCCGGAAAAGATTATTAAAATGTGTGGGTTTTTTGTTGTTTCATTCAACTGTTAAAGACTTTTTTTGACCGGATTACTAAGCATTAATAAACATCAATGACCTGAAATTGTTTTAATGATGTTACAGACATCGATCGTTACTTAAAAAAATGCAAAGGTATTGTGTTGAATAAAATATTACAGTAAATATAGCCAATACAGTTGACATGGTATGTAAATCTGGAAATAACCAAGAGCGTACTAATTAATTTTAAATATGAATGGTTGTAAATAAATGTTGTACCTTGGTATTATGTTCACAAGTAACGGCAAATTTTAAAACGTTCTAAAAGCAATTTCTAAACAGTCGTTTTACTCTTCCGTATTTGATGTTGTTGCTTTATCTGAAAAGCTTAAACTATTTGATGTAACGATTTTACCTATTTCAAGTTACGACTGTGAAATATAGGGATTCCACCATTCCCCGTATATTGAAAACATAAATTAAATTTCTAAAACAAATATCGCATGTAGGACAACAAACAACTAATGTTACTATTCAAGTAAAAATTGAAGGATTTCTCTTAATATTTTAAGAAAGGAGCGCATTATATTTTAATTTATAATATTGTTAAGACACCTGATGTGCTTGTATATAAATCTATTATATACAGTCAAATTAGCAGTGATAGGGGTTCTTGGGCAAACGAAGTTAAAAGATTATTAAAAAACATAGAATTTGCGTATATAGGGACAAAAATGTCATTTAGTAAGCAGCAACTGAATACTGCCATTAAAATATACTGCCAATATTATTAAAATGTTTATTCACCTGTTGATACAATGCCCAAACATTGTAGTTCTATATTATTTTTAAACTATAAAGGATTTTCAAAAAAATTATCATGTTTAAAAAATTTCTCATCGTTTAGCACTCATTAGACTTAAGAGGCAAGCAATAGAAGAAGTAAGATTTAAGAAAATACCAAGGAAAAATAGATAAACTTATTTTTTTGAATATGAATACCATTTCTTCTTGTATGCTAACACTACCCTGAAATTTTAATAAACGTCTAACCAAATATTATTGTCATTGACCAACACTACAGAAATTCAGAATGCTAGAAACAACAAAACAATCCAATGTATTAAATAAACTTGCTAAATATAAATTATTTGCAACAAAACTAGGTTCTACCGAAATAAGTGAAGATTGAAAAATTAAAATGTAAATACCATTTAAATATATAATGTCATGAAACCATAATTTTCAGGACCTATATATGTTTGGTCTGATCTGATTTATCGGAATTCATTATAGACATAACAATGACGCCCCCCCCCCCCCAAAAAAAAAAAAAAGTCATTTCATTGTTTACTTTGTACACGGATTTTTTAATGCAAATATGTTTACATTGACTTTGTATAAATCATTTGTTTTGATATATGATTATATTTTATTTATATGTAATATTGAAATATATATTATATCATGCTTATTGAAGCACATAATTAATATTATTTACATACCAATTACATTTAAACACAGTTACTCTTGAACTTTATGTTCCGAATATTCTAAACATTCTGTTGTGTAAACACTAAATAATCAAAAGATTGCACTGGTTCTTCAATAACGTTGTTTTATTATCGATTACCGGAAGTCAACTCATATAATGACGTCACTGCAATAACATATAAAAAGGCGCGCCACGCTAAACGTGACGCTAATATTGGCGCAATAACTCAGTACATACATATGTACGTAACACTCCGGGGACCACAATGCTTGTTCAAGATCATATTTTATTAACCCATTCCCACTTAGCCAGATAAGCTTATCAGCCACCTATACTGCATGACCTAATTAGGTAATCAATAATCAATAATGCATACTGATAAGGCCAGTTTATCTACACCATCTGCATAGAGGTAATTGGTGTTTTTTTAATGATTTCACACCTCTAGTGGTCAGCCATAAATTATGGTAATTTATAGTTGTTTAACAGTTTAGGTGTCATTAAATTAAATATTGCAAATTGAATTTTCTTTTCAATGGTGGTTTTCTTTAGTTAAAACTCCAAGTTTTACCTATGAAACATAGGGTTTAAAGTAAAAATTATAGCATTTATAAGTTTGAACAAGTTTTATTTTGTCAATTTGATGAAACATTGCATTATAATATAAATAAATTTATTACATAGAATTACATATATATATACAAGTAAAAATCTTACAAACTTTCATTGATTTAGTTTCAGAATTTAAGCCACTATAATAAAAAACAAAACAACAATGCAACTACATTTCAAGACAGATAGAAACCTTTCAGAATCAGATACTGATGTAATTTCTATTGTAATTTTTTGCTTTTTAGAAATATATTATTTTATAATATAATATTTACAATATAATATTTTATGAACTAATATAATATTTATTTTATAATATAATAATATTTAATAAATAATTTTATTTCATAATATAATATATTATTTTATAATATAATATCTCATCACAGCCTTACTAACATAACAATGTACACTATTTACAAATAAATAAATAAATAAATATTTTAATAAATTAATAAATAAATCAATCAATCAATCAATCAATCAATCAATACACACATAAGAAAACAACACAAATAGTCCTAACATTAGATGTTCTTATTCATTTATACACTTTTTACCAATCACCAAATGCCTAAGTAACACTATGTACATCATTTACAAAAAAGCACATATAATCCATAATCCATAAATAAATCCACTGAATTTCATGTTTTATCCACTGTTTATATGAATTTTATGTTTTATCCACTCATTATTGACTATTTATACACACTATCACATTACAAATTGTGAAATCTCGCATGACATCCATCTCTACATAAATGTACTCTACAGACGGTACATCCATACACTGTTTCTCTTCGTACTCCTAAAGTCTTCAGGTGATAGCGGCACCTTCCTTTTGGGCCAGACAGTTTTCCATTGATATGTCCACTTACATTCTGACTGTCTACTAACGGTATACAGTCAATTTCACTTGCTTTCCTTTTCCGCCCCGTGTACCCACTTATAAGTCCTTGAGCCAATTCAATCCTAAAGTCTATATGTGTATATCTCTTTTTGTTTCTTGGACGTTTTGATGTTTCTTTATACATAATGAAAGCATTAACTATCGAGCAGTTCACCAGAAACCAAAAAAGGTATCTCCACCACTTCTTCGAGTTGCGTCCAACAGTGTAGTTCATGCGAAGTTGATCATGCTGATCTACACCACCCATATACTTGTTATAGCTTTTCACTGAGGCGGGCTGTTGTAGCTGGAGGACAGTAGGGCCAACTCTCCTCTGGGCAGGTTGTATATCGTCGGGCTGATTCAGTGTGGAAAGGTGGTGTACCAGGCGCTTGTCTTTCCACACTGTGGCGATCAGGTTTGAGTCTCCCTTCTGCATCACCATTGACTCACCACGGTTCTTTATTTCCTTTGGTTTTTTTAGTTCAGTAGGGAAGCCTCTCCTATTGACCCTAACGGTACCACAACCATACAATCCATTTTCATACAAATGTTCTAATAGGGGAATGCTAGTGAAGAAATTGTCAAAATAAACATGGCGGTAAGTTCCATGAATATTATTAGTCAGACCAGACACAACATTAAATCCAAGGCCGTGTTCAACACCAACTGCACTCCGCCCAAGATAGACCTGAAACCTGGATAAATACGAAGAGTTGGAGTCACAGGCCATCCATACCTTGATTCCTCTTTTTATAGGCTTAGCTGGCATGTATTGACGGAAAGAAAGTTTGCCGGAGTATCTAATCATGGCCTCATCCACTGCTAACTCTCGTCCAACGTTGTAATTCAATAGAAATGACACTGTCACATGGTCAAGGATGGGTCTTACTTTGTAGAGGCGGTCATAATCTCTGTGCCCTCTTGCTGGCTCCTTCTCTCTATCAGATACATGGAAGTACTGTCTCACTTTTTGGTATCTACAAAAATATAAAACAAAAATTTAATGATGATTTTTACAAAATAGTAACAAAAATAAGTGATTTGCAGAGTCATGAGCTGCCAAATAAACTTAAAAAAGTATATGTAACCTTAAAAATCAGACAGATGCAGTAACAAATAATATACATACAAAGTTTATTTGCAGCTGTGATGAATTAAAATATTATTTCAAAAGTAGATGTATTGTTTCTTTTTTTCCTATTTATAACATTTATATTTTGTTGATAATTTAGAGCTTGGTAAGTTCTTGCTAACATCTGTTATATATCTATAAAACTAAAGATTAAAAACTATTCAAACCATACCGGTTAGCAGTCATTATATCTTGAATGCCGGCATTCCCAATCAGTGGATTTTTGGACCAGTACATCATAGTATCAGGTAGTTGGTTGATCCCCATAATGATCTCCATCCCTATGAAGGCACGTATTTCATTTGGGGTTGTCTCTGTCCAGTACGGATCCACTGTGCCTGTTTGGTCCATCCTCCATTTGGCGTATCTATTAGTATTGCGAGCAATCTCAACAAATAGTTCCATGCTAAACAGTAGCCAGAAGTAGTCAAGAGGAGAAGCACTGTTCACATCAAAGCTATCAGGAAGCTTAGTACCAGACTCACAAGTAAAGTCATTGACCTGAAAATAATAAAAAATAATTTATTATATTTCATATTTCACACACAAATTTTCTGTAAATATACAAAGTTTTATGCTCTTTACACATGTACTTTATGAACTTCATTTAGAAATCTACATGTATATTTTTATTTACATGATGCATAAACAGTTGTGCCTTTACAATTTTTAAAACAATATATATCAGAGCATATTATCATAAAAATTTCAATTATGAAACATAGAAAAGGTTAACATAATGTTTGAAAAGTTATGCATCGGTAATCGTAATGCATAAGTGTTACGAAAATTATACATGTTGAAAAATATACATGTACATTGTACGTACCGTAATTGGAGTAAATCTCTTCGTCCATTCATCATTTCTGGGTTGATCAACCTCTGATTCAGACTCCGAATCATTGTCAGACAAATCTGAACAAACACTAATATCTGACTCGGATGAAAATCCTTCGAAATCCCCCTCGTTATCGGTATCGCTGTTGATAATATCTTCAATCGTTCTTGATGCAGCCATTTTTTTTTGTTTTCTATAATGTACTATTTTCGGCAAAGGTCAGGCACCTGTTGAATGTCACGCGCTCGCACCTGGTGCAATATGGATATTTTGATTGGATGCTAATTTTAACCGATACTTAAAATAGACACATTGGGGATTTCATCCGGGCAACATGCACTTTTTTTTATAGGTGTCGCATACTTTAGCGGTAAACCAGCCAGACCGCGTGATCTATGGGTCATCTGATTGGACGTTGATTACTCCTTTATTTTCAAAAGGAACACCACATTTTTTTTATGGAATATTGCAGCTAATATATCAATCCGCGTTACGAAACAGTTTTTACAGAGGTCAGAGGTTGAAAAACATAAACAAATGGCTGCCAAAAGTGACGGCGCTGAATAGCGCTTGCATGCGTTGATTGATAAGGGCGCTCTGACTCGCTTATATGCCGCGATAGATAGCGGCGCGCTATAGCGCTTGTATGCGGGTATCGATAAAGGCGCGGTAAGTCGCTTGTAAGTGGGAATGGGTTAAATAAAAAATTATAATTGTACAAACTGAAATTCAATGAAATGAAGTATTGTAACTTAGAAACTTTGAAATCAGATATATCTAGTGAATTAAATTACAAGTTCGATCAATCAATTAAATTCATAAACTGTCTCTGATAGTAAACCACTATTGCAATTAGTTTCAAGTCATTGTTATTATACTCTTATTGTAATTGACCGATAAAGTTTCACTGATTATATATAACAAATGCCACTTAATGTTTTAAAGGCATGCGCGAAAAATTGGTGCCGGCAAATACACGTGAATCACGTGTACAATGTTACTTAAGTTCTAGTGGGTACAGCTTGGCAATAGGTCGTGTAGTAATTCCTCGTCTGGATCTAACACGGGCTGCTCGAATATGTCCATCACCGCCAGTTACTTCATCTTCTATTAATTCCTAATGATGACCAGCGATTCCTTGGTAAATACTCGTCATGTATTTGAACCACGTCACCAACATTGATATTGTCACCATGGTTACCAGATTTTCTGTGAAACTCTCGCAACGATGTGAGGTATTCGTGTTTCCATCTTGACCAAAAATGATCAAGCGTTGTAGTCGTAAATCTGAACAATTTACCGGCCGATCTTGGGTTAATTCCTTTGTTGTGGGATCTCTGTCGTCTGGATAAATAGGGGAGGTAATCCTTCGTCCGTATAGTAGATGCGATGGTGTTAATGGTTCTTCATCTCTGGTATCTGTATATGTATATGTAAGAGGGCGGTCATTGATAGTGCATTCTATTTCTGTTATAAGTGTAGGAAGAACTTCCATGCTTATTAATTATTTCCAAAGCACTTTTCTGATACATGTCTTGGTAATACCTATCAGTCTCTCCCACCAACCACCATACCAAGGGGCATGTTGCAGGATAAAAGTCCATGAAATATTGTGTGTTCCAAGAATCTCGTCCTTCAGGATTTTGGCAGTGGCTATATATGTAAGGGCGTTATCCGACATTATAATTTTTGGAATTGATTTTCTACTGAAGAAACGCCGTAGAGCCAAAATGAATGATTCAACAGTCATATCTAGCACAAATGGATAGCTCGTGTATTTGCGCACGTGAAAAGACAAATATATGCCTTTTGTAGATCTCCATGAGGAGTTTTTACTGTCAATGCTCCAGGGAAATCTATCCCTGTCACAGTGAATGGTGGTGCTTGTTTCAATCTGTTGCTCGGTAAAGGTGGGGCGTCGGAATTACTATATACCTGTTATCTTGCGGCACGTGACGCACGTGCGAACAACTTTCCGAACGCGTTGACGAATCCAGTACTTTGACGAAGAAATGTGACAGTACTTGCTGTACCGGAATGAAGCTGAACAATATGTGCGTCCTTTATGATAAGGTCTGTAAATCGATGTTTAGACGGAAGAAGGTACGGGAATCTCGTGCTTTCTTGTAACGGTGCATTATGTAATCTACCGCCGCAACGAATTAGCTTGTCGTCATCCATGAAAAGATCTAGCTGTGTTACTATAGTTGGTCTTCTTGATCTGCTTGATTTGTTTTTTAACAGGTACTTTTGTCGTTGCGGGTGTATTATTAGTTGTCTGACTGCTACATCCATCTCGTGTGTCTCTAAAGGTCCACGTATTTTCTCTGAACGTCTGCAATTATTAACAATTATTTTGAATTTTTTCGTAGGTAAGTCCCCTCGATAAAAGGTCTGCAGGATTCTCATGAGTCGGGCAATACTGCCATTGAAAACCATTAGACATCTCTTGTATTTCCTTTACACGATTTGACACAAATATCGGTTGTTTCTTGGCTGAAGAAATCCAACTCAACACGATTTGACTATCGCTCCATAGATATATACTTTTACAGTCAATAGCTGACTTTATATGTTGACAAAGTCTTGCTGCAAGAAGTGCTGCACAAAGTTCTAGCTTTGGAACTGTAAGCTGCTTGATTGGGGCTACTTTACTCTTCGCCATGATGAGTATGCTTTCGTTACCGGAAACGAGATATGCGTATGCTCCATACGCTTATATGCTTGAATCGGCGAAAATATGCAGGCTTTCATCTTTGTGTGTGGATTTTGGGAAATATTGTCGGCTGAATTTTATTCCGGTGGCCTTGACTAAATCTTCTCTTATCTTTATCCATTCCGTAATTATTTCTTCGGGTAAAACCTCATCCCAGTCGAAGTTTTGTTTCCATAGCAACTGTATCAACATTTTTCCTCTAACAGTAATTGGACAGAGCAATCCCAATGAATCTCCCTTTTAGTTAATAATAAGTAATTACTTGGGTTTGAAATCTTTGGCGAATACGACATTTCATCGGCTGAAGGATCCCAACGCATTCCCAGGATCTTTGTGACTGTATCCTTGTCGCCGACTTCATCGGACTGGATAATTTTACGTAATTTTGGGTTGTTTGAGCTCCAGGATCTCAAATTAAAGCCTGCTTGCTGGAACAGGTGTCTGCTATCTTTGTAGAAATCCAACAGTAAATTCTCATCTGGTATGCTTGCAAGAATATTGTCTACATATAACGCTTCCTTTACTCGGTCTTGTAATGTTACACTGATGTAAATCTAAATGTTTCATAATAACTGCGTTCAGAATGAATGGTGAGCACGTTGCTCCAAAAAGCACTGACTTGAAACGGTATATCTGAAGAGAACTATCTGGATCATTTGGATCTGATAACCAAAAGAAACGGGTAGTGTCACGGTCGTCTTGATGTAGGCTGACGTT
Organism: Ruditapes philippinarum; assembly: GCF_026571515.1. Taxonomy (NCBI): domain Eukaryota; kingdom Metazoa; phylum Mollusca; class Bivalvia; order Venerida; family Veneridae; genus Ruditapes; species Ruditapes philippinarum. The sequence continues at coordinate 46,530 of NW_026861714.1, read as the reverse complement.
TAAGAATGCTTTCTCAATATCATTGCAGACAGCAAATTTGTTGTACCGGAAACGCAGTAATATTGAAGTTAAGTCGTTAAGCTGTGGTGGTATATTCATCAGACATTCATTTAAACTTGGAGAATTCTTAGATGATCTGCAACTGCAATCATAAACGATACGAATGGGTGTGGTTGCCGAGTCTTTTCTCACAGGATGATGGGGAATGTAGTGTACTTTTCGTCGTGGTAATAATGGGGTCGGGACTAATGTGTCGTCTATACTAGGAGATAATGGCTCTGTAACCTTCTCTATAAATCCTCTCTGTTCCTGCTCGTAAATAATATCTCCATATTTCTTTAGAAGTTCTGGGTCTTTTTTCAATCTATTTATAACATTCATAGTTCTTCGTCGGCTTATGTTCTCGTTACTTGATAGAAAGGGATGGTCATCTTTCCATGGTAATTTGGCAATGTATTGTCCATTACTGTACGTAATACTATTGTCCTGATACTCTCTTGTTTTCTCAAAGTTTAACTGTTGGTTTGGTTTCTGTTCAACTCCAATGGACTCCACCTCCCAAAATTTCTCTAAATTTACAACATCTTGTGTTTTCATAGTAATAACGTTCATCATGGATACGGGAATCGACGTAGAATTTATTAGAGTACCTGTTTTCAATGGTCCTGATAGAAGGTATCCGATTTTAGACAGTATAGCTGTAGGCCCGTCTCCTCTAATAACTTGATCTTGTATAACGTCCCAGTAATGATCAGCACCAATAAGAATCTCGATATCAAAATCTTCATCTCCTGAGACTGGATGTGCGAGTTTGAGCCCTTTCAGGTAAGGAAGGTGACCAGCATGTTTGTGATAAGATTTCAGTGGCATGGAAATTTCAGGCACTATGAAAACATTTATAGGAATATTTTCTTCTACTGTTTCTAAATACACGGTTGCTCTGCCTAAATGTCGCACACGACGCTCTGTGTCTCCGAAACCCGACATGTATAATGTTTCACTTCCGGTGGGCCCCAATTGTAATTTTTGGGCTAGGTGTTCACTCATAAATGAACTCTGGGAACCTTCATCAAATAGGATGTTGGCAGAAATGGAGGTACTTTTCGAGGTTACCATGGAAACTGCTGTCTTTAATAATACAGGACCTGGTGTGGTAGAGTTAGCAGAATGCAATACCGAAGTGGAGTTCCTTTTCTCATTGTTGATAACAGGATACTTATCTGTAGATTTGGCTGCTATTTCTACTCACAAATACTAGTATGATGTCTGCGTGAGCATATTTTACACTTGAATTTAGACTTACAGTCTGTAATCTTGTGGTTTCCCAGACAATTAAAACATAGCCTTCTCTCCTTCACTATATTCAGTCTCTGTTCACGATCTTTAAATTTTGCAGTCTATACAAGAGTGCTCTCCCTTACAAAACACGCATCTTTGTCTATGTGATCGTAAGTTGCTTGGTATGGGTGTATTTTTTCTTTCTGTTCTACTAGAATCAGATTTTGTTAGAAAGGTTGCTGTCGGAATGAAGTCTTGAGGGGTATTCAGCAAATTTCCAGCGTCTAAAATATTGATTTCATTCAGTATACATTTCATCAATTCACGCAAAGACCACGACTGTATCCCGTGCGCACGTGTAATGTTTGTTCTGACCTCTGGCGGTAGTTTTTGAAGGATAACAGGTGTAAGTAATGAACCGTATGTGGTCTCATTCTGATTCAGTGAAGCTAATGCTCTGATATATGTCTCTGTTGTATCATAGAATTTTCTAACATTCTGTATAGTGTCCCTGGGTGCTGGAACTTCAAGTAATGCTTTCATGTAAGTTTGTATAATTCTGTCCTTTTGACCATATCTCTCATGTAACAATGAAATAGCCTGTTCATAATTAACATTAGTTAAGGCAAATCCAGCTATTGTTTGCAAAGCTTCATTTTTAAGACACGACTTCAAGTAATTGAATTTCTGTACTCCGCTAAGTGAAACATTCGTGTGTATAGCAGACTCGTAAGAATCCCAGAATGAACACCAGTCAAGGACATTTCCGTCGAACTTCGGCAAATCTAACTTTGGTAATTTGTGGTAAACTGAGCTTTGAGATAAGGACGGTAAGAAATGCATCTGGGAAGTATTCTCGCTGATACCTGGCGCACAAATCTCGGATGTTTCGCTTGATACGGACGCTTGAATTGGCTGAGCATTAGGGTTTAGAGCTTGGGAATTGTGGTTCAAATTTGAAATTGATACCTTCCTAAAATCATGTATCTCCTGTATTTTAGTCTTTAATATGTATATATACTCATCATGCTCAAGAATTTCTGTTTCCATTTGTTCTTCTTCTTCGTCTTGAAAAGAATCAGTGCTAACAGAAACACTTTATTCATTTTGATGTTGTTGTTTTTTTGGGGTTTTTTTTAGTGTTTTAGACAGCTTGTTTGAAACATTGAACTATAGAGAAGTAAAAAGAAGAGAAAAAAATATTATAAAAAAAAGGATAGAGAAAAAAAACTAAATAAAAGTTTTAGGTGCCAACTACTAGAGTTTTCGTTAAGCGGTAACCTTACATATAAATGAACTGGCAAGTAACTCTTTCTTGGAGGAATTTTTCAGGTTTTGGTGGAGGAAGAATGATTAAATTATAAACATTCAGATTTTGATGGGGGAAGAGTTTTAAAATAATTATGAATAAATTATAAACATGTAGTAACACCCCTACAAACTTATTATAAATTTAATTTAAATCTAAAAGAAAAGACATCACAATCATAAGGGGCTCACTCAATTATTGAATTTTTCCCATGCTTTTTCAAATTCATTATGCTTGAATGACTGTTTGGACATATATTTATCAATTTTTTATAACTGCACACAGTTGTTGTTTAAAAAGTTCCTATATCAGGCCTTAATTGTTTTAATCTACAGTATTATATGTGTAATATTTGGCATGTAATATTATTTTATTTATAACTTCATCAAGATGAGCACTGCCAAACAATTATATCTAACTGACTCCAGGTTTGAATGTTAAGGTGGCATCTATCATTAATATAAACTTGTAGTTGTTCCCAAAAATGTTGTGATACATCACAGTCATAGAAAAGATGAATCAATGTTTCTTTGTCATTATGACAAAATGAACAATTATCATCATTAATTTATATTCATTTTCTTAAGCAAATAGTTTGTTGCAAGAATTCTATGGTTTATTCTATACTGAAACCATATTAACTTTTGGTCCATTGTATATTTGTAAACCAAATTAAACAAAGAATTCTTTTAAAAAAAAATTCACTGTTATTTATATATCCTTAAAATCATTTTTCCACTTTTGTAATGATTTTGGGTACTGTTTTTTCAGATTGCATTGCTCTATATATAGAACGGCATCCTTTTTTATCTCTATTAATTATACATATAGGATTTGAATAGGTGTGTTATATTTATGTTGTTTTGGTAAATCTTGAACATTTTCTTTTCTTAAAAATTCTTTAACTGAAGCTACTATAACCTCTATATTCTAAAAAATTAGTTCTAAAATATTAAATATTGAGGAAAATTCATCATATGTAAAAACTCCCCTTCTTGGTTGATAAGATCTCCTATAAAAAAAATACCACCTATTATCCATCTATTTAAACAAATACTAGAGTTTCCTTTTTTTATGCTTGGATTATACGCTAAGTTCACAAAATAGTACTGCTTAGTATTACATAGTTTTAAATTCAACAGAAAGTGTATAATAACTATAAATAAACATCTCCCAAAAAGGATTAATGTCTGAATGTAATTTTTGTCTTACTATAATCTGTTTCCAAATTTATACATTTTTTTTATGAAAGGGTTAGTTCCTTCAACCATTGCAGTTTTTGTTTTTTGGGTTCAGAAGTCTTCTACCCCATGTAGCTTTTAAAATGAAAAAAACTTTAAGGTCTATTTTTTTTAATCCTCCAATTTATTTTCGGGTTATAATTTCTTTTTTTTATTTTCCCCATTTTCCAAAAAAAACTTAAAAATATTTTTTTGTTTTTCATTTTTTTAATCAAAGGTATTTGGGATATTAAAAAAAGTGGTTTTAATTTTTCTGGGGGAAGTATTTTTTAAGACTAGTTTCCAAATTGATAAAATATTCTTTTGACAGTTTTCAAATATTTTCTTTATTTTTTTTATTTTTTTTGCTGTTTATTTACTATTTTCTTAAATATAAAATTTTTTCACCCAAACAAATAAAAAAAATCTTTTTCCAATCAAGGTTGTATTTAGGGATAAAATCAATTAGTTTCTATTTTACCACCAAAATCCTTTGTTTTTTCCCTGTTTTATTAAGCCCGAAATTTTTTATAGAATTTTAATATCCCTTTTTGTTTTTAAAAGACGTTTTGTGCCATTAGAATAAAAATTGTTCCTGATATGGAAAATTTTTTATCTCCCTTTATTTGGTTCCTTTAAATTTTTTTTTTCCTAATTAAAATTGAAGATTTCAGCACATAGTAAAAAGTTTAATGACAGGGCATCACCTCGACAACCCCCTAAGTGAGAACCCTTGACATGTTCTTAAAAATAAGCTGATTCTTATTGTGTAAAAAAATTTTAACCAAACTTTATTGAGGGCCAAAAATTTAAAAAAAATCGAACCTTGTGATAAAAAACCAACTTATCAATGCGCGCCAAAAAACAATTAAAAACAATAACCCTGGGGTGTTTTTTCAATGGAAAAAATAAAATCAATAAAGCATTCTTATATGTTGGAAAGCCATTAGCCTGCCTGGCCAAGAACCCCAGTTTGATCTTCATTTCTATAACATTTTTTAAGTTATTTTTCAGTCTAAAAGCTATTGAGGATGATGCAATTTTGTACGAGACATTTAAAAAGAGATAGGTCTCCAATTTTTTCAAATACAATTTATCTTTTGTTTCCTTTAGGAATACAAGTTATAACTCCTTGTCTTTGAGTGACTGAAAGTTTTTCCTATATAATATGCATAATTAACTGATCTAACAAGTAAAAAGTCAATATCACTCCAGAAAAAATTTATAAAATTCAACAGTAAAAACCATCAATTTCCGTGGGCTTGTATTGTTTGACATTCGTTTTAAAGAATCTAGCATTTCATTATAGGTTAATTCCCCTCAATTAATAGCTTACAATTTTCTGACAATTAGGTATGTTAGACCCCCAAGAAGTTCTACCAAGGATATGTTATCTACTTCCATTTCTTTGTATAAATTCTCATAAAAACACTTCACTTCAACCAAAATTTGTTCTTGACTTCTTAAAATCTGACCATTTTCTGAGATTAGTGAATTCATTAATTTTGAAATATAGTTTCTGTTTTCAAGATTGCAAAAATACTTTGTGGGTTTCTCTCCTTCAAGTATCCATTTGGCTTTGGATCTTATAAAAAATTACCTTCCATTTTTTTCTTCTTTCCTCAAATTTAAAAAGCTCTAATTTTTTGGCGTCCAGCAATTCATAATTAATAATTTGTTCTTTTTCAATTTTCTCTATTTCTTTAGTGAGACTCTTTTCTTTATCTACCTCTAATTTTTTCTTATGTGAGGAATAGCTTATAGTCATTCCTCTAATATTCATTAATAATGTCTCAAAAAATAATTGGTCATTTATATCAAATCTCAAATCAGATAGAGGAATATCATTAATATTATTATTTTCTGGGTACATTTGATGCATATTGGGTTTTTGTATCTAAAATAACCGTTTTTTTACTTTATTTACCATAAATATCGTCTCGAAGAAGGGAATTGTTAAATTTCCAATATGAATTACCTTTTTGAAATTTTCCAACTCTAATGACATGAAAAATTAAAGAATGATCTGTGCGATATCCAGGTAAAATCTTAGTATTGTCAAGTCAGTATAGAGATAGTCTGAAATTAAAAAAAAAAATCAAGAAGACGCGCCTTTTTAATGGGATTTCTTCTAACCAAGTGTATTTCTCTTTTTTCTCAATATTATTTTCCCTCAAGAGTCCTTTAAGTTACACTTTGATATTAAAGAAAGAACTTTGTCACGTGCATTAGGGTTATTCAAGTGCAAATAATTAAAAGAATCAGCATCTGGATTTAAAACTAAATTAAAGTCTCCGGCAAGAATGAATATGGAGTCTTCAAACTTTGACATTTTTTCTGAGACATTGTCATAGAAATTTGGATTGTCCCTATTTTGACCATAAATATTATTAAGAGTTATATTCTTGTCACAAATACTACAATTAAGTATAAGTAAATTTCCTTCTAGATGTTTTTCAATACTGATCAGCTTATAATCAAAATTATTATTAATAAAAATTGCAACACCACGTGATTGACTATTAAAATTTGAAAAATAGGTTTCGTATCCCCACATAGAACGTATATATTTTTCCTCTTTAGTGGAGAAGTGATTTTTATCTCTTGACTAATGTATTGATAACCTGACCTCAAAAACCTTTCAGCGTAGGCTTGAGATGTATCAGGAATACTTTAAAAGGCGTATTACTAGGAATAATCAACGGCTGAATAAATCAACGCACGTTTGTTGAGCAGCAAAGTACTATATAAAAATGAATAAATAATTTATTTTAATAAATATTGTATAACACTAGCATAAATTGAAAGAAATAACAGCAAACCCAAAACAGGTTTGTTCAAATAAAATGAATATTACAATTAATGACACAAGATATGATTGAGATTTTTCGGGGAGATATACGTCGCACCAACACTACAGAGGTCATATGACGACTTTCCGACTTTAAGTTTGCTGCTAGTTATTGAAACGCAAAGAGAAATAATTTATTCAGTACTTTTTTCTTTTCTGTATAGGGGTCTTTAGGTTGATCACTTTCTGTTTTGAAAATTTTTGTATTTCTTTGATTTGACCTGATAACTTAACTTGCAACGATCTATATAATAAAGTATTTTTCGGATATTCATATCTGGATTATTAGTGATCCATCGAAAGCAATAATCACAACAAAATTACATGAAAATTGCAGACTCGTTTTGATTGGGTGTGTAAATGAGGGATAATGAAAAAGTGCAACATCACATGAAGCCGATTTATCAACTTGATTTCTAAAGCCTTTGTATAAAATAATTATTATAAATCATTTACCAATCTGCATAATTAATACTTTTTATTTAATAAAAAATGTCTATTTATTATTTTGTTTAATGTACTCTTCTCTGATAAATTATAATTAATAAACCGGTAGCGTCGTGTACATAGAGTTTACAGTTCATTAAGAGACAGAAATATAATGTTATTTATAGCTATTCTATTGAAAATAAACACCAGTACATTATTGATATTTAACTCACAACGTAGTTCAACTACATTTCTACCGTGTTTTAATCAACTTAAAGTATAACATGACATCCATCAGTCTTTGGGTAACTTAATTTCGCAGTTATGTCTTTGTTGTGTATTTGATTTAGATCGATTAATCACAAGTCTTATAAGAGGGTTTTTACTGAATTGAATTACATGTATTACACTTAATCGAATGAACAAGAAACCAGTTTCTCTACACAGTGTGACAATAAAAAAAAAGAATCGACCAGATAAAACCCTTTAAAACATTTTTGGGGATAAGCTTTCTTTTCGTACAAAAACATCTGAAATATTTGAGTTTTTTTATTCCTCGCTTGGGGTTTTCGGGCTTAAAATTTGCTTTTTTTTATGTTTGATAAAAAGCTTTATAATTGTAAACCAAAAATAAAACGGTATCTTTTGGTCGTTAAAAAGTTTTTCATAAAACTTAAATAAAAACCTTTTTTTTGACTGCCCCGAAAAAAAGTATTGTATGAAGTGTTCTTTTTTTGCGTTTCTGATGACTTTTGTACGTTCGGGTTTTTTGTTTTGTTTTTGATAAATTAAAATGATTAAAAATTTCAACAAAAATTGCAGTCAATTTTGGGTGTCTATCGTTATTTTATTAGTTTTACATCTTTATAAAATAGTCATTCCCCTTTTTTTAACCAAATATCTACCATATAGAACACATTATTTTTTTAGTCTTACTAAAATAAAACCCAAAATTTAAATTTTTGAAAAATATTCTTTTTTTTCTCTAAATGTGTCCGCCTATTACATAATTCGCTATTACCAGAGGATAAGAACTGTCATATGATATATAATAGTTTCTTCTTAAAACCTGTCATTTTTGGTGTTCGTTGAGGGTATCAACGTGATTTTTTGTTGTAATATTCTATCGAATAAGAAAAACAAAGTTCAGTACTATAACTGTATGAGAACGTAGCGCGAATTTTCAGTTTAATGATAAATTTTGCTAAATGTTTGTTTCAAAGAGTCTGAAACCATACTTATTTAAATTTGCAATCGTCAATCAAGAGTAACAAGTTGAATGTTGTTGCTGCACATCAAAGACGCCGCCAAATGATGTACAAAATAATCCTTGACAATTTTTCAGTATTACAGTTAAATATCCGGAACACTTTTTCTACAGGTTCTTGGTATGTGCTCGTTGTTTAATAATTAACTTGCATATTTTGTGTGAACAGAATTCACAAATTAATGCCATGTCTGAAATTCTGAAATGTTTGTCTGTTGCGATGAAGATTGAAAGGTCTGGTTGAAGCAAAATAAATTGGATAACAAAACAAAAATGAATTGATTGGTATACTTAAAAAAAATTTCCAACGACAAGGGGTAAAAAACATATCCCCTTTGGCAAAAATATGTCATTAAATATTGATGCAAATTGCAATTTCGAATGTTTTTTGAGTTTCGAACTGCCTTTTTTTTAAAAAGAAAAAATATTTTGAAATCAAAAATATTATGAAAAAATTGTTAAATAAAAGATTCTTAGAACAAAAATGTTCCTTTATTTAAAAAATTAAAAAATATTTGTTTAAAACACAAGATTGCATTTTTGCCGGGAAATTTTAGGATAAAACCCACTTATTAAAAAAAAATTGGCAAAAAGGAACAAATTTACCCAAATTTTTAAAATTCTGCAAATAAGTGTGATAAAATTTTAGAAAAAATGCTTTTTTTCACTAGAATTTGTTTTTTAACTTAAAAGGGTTAATTTTTTCTAAAAAAAAGTTTCCCCTTTGCCAAAAAAAAATTTTCGTTGGGGCCCTATCGCAAAAAAAATTTGTTGCGTATTTTATCTATCCCTTTTCCCCCGTCCCCTTTGGTTCCGTCATAAGAAAAAAAACTGTCATTTACACGTTATTGGTAAAAAAAAATCGATAAAGATAAAAAGGGAAATTATATTTTTTGAAAAAGGCACTTCACTCAAATTTTCCAGATTTTTTATTTTAAAACAGTGTCAATGATGTGTGGAGCTGTAAAAAATTTCCCCCTACTTCACTTCATGTTTAATTTTTTTTCTTTCGGATCATTTAGCCACTATTAAATGTGGGAAAAGAGTACCGCTTGAGAATTTATACCCTTAACCGGTGCTGGGGGGGTCGGAGTTCACGAATTATTATTTTCCTTCAGACTCATCAACCGGGCTGCAGTTTTCTTTTAAATTTTTTTTATTAAGCTTCCAGGGGTCACTTTTTCCCAGATTTTTTAATTTAAAGCCGGGGAGTGTTTTACCCCAGAAAGTTTTTTTTATGAAAAACTGAAAACTGTGTGTGTTAAAAAAAAAAAAATCACAGTTTTAAAATTTTTCCCCTAGTAACGGACGAAACTATTTTTATCGCCCGTGCACGTGGGTCTAATAAAAAATTTTTAACAATTTTTTAGTATTAAGTTCTTTCTTTAAAATAAAAAATCGGCTGATTTTAAATAAGCCCCTTTTTAATTTTTCATTTTAACCCTGAAAATTTTTATAAACCCTTAAATGGGGTAAATTTTTTTGACAAAATAATGTTTCATTGTTTTGAGTTTTTTTTAAAAACTTGAGCGTTTTTTGCCCAAAATTTTAATTTAAATTTATCAATAGTTTTATTTTTTGAGTTTACAAATGCTTTTCATATCTTTTTAGATTGATTAATACCATGTATAGTGTTTTCATCTAAGAGATAATATCATCAAAGAACACCGTGACATGTTTCTAGGAAACAAATAACAGTTATCAGAAGAAAAACATGGCAAGTTTTAAGACGTGTTTTATATTTCGTGTAAATGTGTCCACCCCATGATTAAGGTATTAGGACCCTAATGGGCACTATAAGGAACTAAAAAATTGACATCATAGGTCAGAAGTATACCTTAAAGTACACCTGTATGCACAATTTAAACAAAGTTTACCGTACGGAAATCAAGTTATGGCCACTTTTCTTAACTCAAGCTTGGATGTTATGAGGGCCCTTTTTTTAGAAATGAGGAACCTTTAAATAATCTGCAATAATTTTCTAATGAAAAATGTTTTCTCATTAATTTTTGGTAAGAAACAAATAGTATCATTCAGCTAACAATCCACATAAGCAAAATTATGGTTTCCACTTTAACTTTATGAAATCTGTACAAAAATGTTACCCTACCCCATCCATTTTTTCCATGTGTCTGACCATTTCTCTACTTAGGGAACCTAATTTAAAAAAATCTTAAAATTTACCCAAATGAGTGCCTGTTTTCAAAGTTTCCCTAAATTTTTAGAAAAGTATATTGGTTGATCTTGTGAAATATGAAATACTTTTACCGTCTAGTTTTGATTATTTTACACTTTGAAAATATCAGGTACCATATTTATTACTAGATTTAGCATAATTTAGCCAATAAATACCTATATAAATTAAAAAATCAAAATTAAACACTTCTTTCTGTCCAAATGGGACATGAGAGATACATAAATAATGTTAAAAGAAAAAAAGAAAGAAAAAAAAAGTTGACCCTTCTGGGGATTGAACCCATGGCCCTCATTTTCAATGTAGTAACAGTAGTTCTAGCCTATTTGAATACTCTTCAACGCGGAGGTAATGCTTTAGGGTGCTAATACCTTAAAAGTAATAATTTAAACAATTTTTTGTTCAACGTAAAATAGCTGAAGGCTGAGAATAAAATGTCAGATCAGTTTTCAGAATAGCTATTTTCAACATGCAGATTGGTCGATTTTGATATCAAAGTTATGACAAAATTAGCGTATACTTTCTTAGCCTGTTGCAAGTGTTATGTTATAAAAAGGTTTTCTAATGAGAGAATCTGCAATATACATTGAATAATAATACATAAAACAGTCTTTACAAGTGCGTTAATCACACTTAGATTGCCCGGTCAAACTAGAGATATAGGAATGCATTCGATAACCGTAATAGACTGGTATTTCGCAGATTGTAACAAATTTGACAAGTAACAGCGGTCGGTCAACTTGTCACTTTCTAGATAAGTAACCAATAAGCAAACATGCACATCAAAATTAAGCATTTCCCACATATATAAACTTGCTATTGGTTATCAATTATGATTTAGTCATACTTTGCATTCATAGTTTGTAACAATCATTGTTAGCTAATAATATGTTATGAATTGCAACTTGATGTAATGCTGATATTGCATTATACCAAAACAGTTTATGGTAAAAATCATCCAAAATTCATTTATCTTCTTCCGATTGATTCAGCAGATTGGGGGACATCATAACTTCGAACGATTATGCCCGAACGAGAAACATGCATCATCATTTTTAATTTAAATGCAGTTTCTAACAACCAATAATATTCTTACACAGTATAGGTCATTATGCACTGCGATAGTGCCATTAGGGTAGGATGCGATAAAATGTAAAAAGAGCAACGGCCTGTACTTCATCAAAGAAAAAAACTGTATTTTAAACCAACAACATCAATAACAACCAACCTCGTCACCTTCCTCTTGTGATAAATTTTTTCAGTAACAAATTACTTAAAAGCTATTTTCTCATTTAGCTTCAATTGTTACAACATTTCACAAAGTTTGTTTATAACTAAGCAATAACAAAATGTTGAAACAATTTTAACTGATTGTTTTGCTGAGAATTAAATGATTTGCAAATTTGTAGCCTGTTTCTCGCTATTTTTATGAAAAAGCCTTGAAATAACTCGTAAACTGATAAAATTCAAAACGCATGGTTTTTGAAAACTTAATATAATTATTATAGCAGAAATGTATATTTTTTCTTATTCATTACAAGTTCTCCACTAAACATCGTAAAAAGAATCATTATAAATGATTGTTGATCTGAATCGAATTACGTCAAATTTACAATTTTTCTAATAAAAGTCTGGAAAAAATGATCCATCGGAAGAATTAAAAACGGCTTGAGCGGTACTCGATTTTTTACACTTTACGTGTTGCAATTAATGATTCTGAAGGATCAGAAGGACTAGAAAATATAACAAAACACTAAAGTGAAGTACGGGGCAACATTTTACAGTATCTACAATATGGCACCTGCCATCGCCTGACATGTATGTGATCAAATCTGAAAGCCTTCGTTGGCTTTATCTCCGACTTAGAAATGTATTGTACATTGTATGGCAGGTTTTGACTGTGATATGCTTTTAAAAACTTATTGTGACAGTAAATCATAAATGAAGATTCGTAATAAAAATTTTAAACATCCGTTGTGTAGAATGCACAACGTAGTTGTTTGTTAATTGTAAGCTGAAATAAGGTATATTAAGTAATGTTTGCATTCATAGCATTTTCCTTTTTTACAAAATTCAATGGGTGTTTTATCATGAGGTGAAAATTAACTGTGTTTATGGACAAATATATACTGGAAAAAAAACCTTGTTTTTCCTTATTCATGGAATTGATGAAAACAGTCTCTTGATAAGTAATTTTTAATGTTTTTTATCATTTCTAAATGATTTAGATATCCGACTACTATCTCTCTGAACGACATTTTCTACTAATTTTGAGGTAATTTTTTGATTCAGTACTCTATTGTCTCTTCAACAATCGCAATAGTTAATATGAACAACAAAAATGGAGTCAAGGAGAATCTTATTGTTCTAACTGATCTTCCATCGATATTATCTCATAAGGCAAGCAAATTTCTCTTTCTTTTTTTACTTTTTAAAGCTTTATCATTTTACTAGAAAAAGAAAGTTGTAAATACTGGAAATATAATTTATACTTGACCATTTGACATATTGACAATGGTTTTTCACATGATACATCGCCTGCTTGTGGTTGCAAAGTATTTAAACATGACAGCAAGTTCAAGACTTGTCAGTGCTGGATTTTCTCAAGTGGAAAGCGGCAATAGTTATGCAAAAGTGCTAAGCTAACTTACTTGTATATCTTAAGACAAACAAATGGAAATAAGAAGCAAGGAAATGATTTTCAGGGTTATATTTCTCTATAAATGCAATCATTGTGAGCAGTTAAAGATTAATGTGAAAATCTTTGATAGTTTTTATAAATGTACTATAACAAAAACGTTACCCAAGAAATTCTAAATCAAAAGCTTGACATGAATCTAGATCAAAACCTTGAGCAAATTATTTAAGATGTCAACATATCTCATTCCTGACTTGATTATAGATTGTGATGTAGATTAGTTACTTTGGTATCCAAGATCAATTCTATCTGTTGAGGGCCTTTGTCTAATGAGATTTTAGTTTCAGTCATTGTTCTAAACACTTATTTTGTTCGAGACACTTTTGGTTTATGGGTATCAATTTTGTGCTTGATTTAACCAAATTAGTATTTACTTTTCTCTTACGTGCCAGACAATTGTACTCGAAAACAAGGGTTTTCAACAGAATAAAATTAACAAATGTTGCAAAATCTGTTAGATGTAATGTAATTAAAGATAACTATTTAAAGAAGCTTACATGTAATTGAAATTTACAAGTTTAATTGATTCTTTAATTTCAATTTCAAACTTTTTTAATATAAAAATGCAGTTCTCGACTGAAAAATGAACAAATCATATATAAAAGGTTTTAACATTTTCAATTTTGAAGTGTTGGGCTTTCTTAAGCAATTCTGTTTTTCTGTATTTTAAGGATCACACTTATGTCTGGTCTGCCAAGTTGTCTGGAGAAAATGCAAATGCACTCAAAACTGATAGTGATGTGTCAACTACGCAGATGGCATTCCTATTATTCGCTATAAAACCCCCTTTATTGTAATATTATGTGTTTAGAGTAAATGGGAATCGCTACATAAAATATTTCCCCTTAAATTTTAAATGCTCACTATTTTTGTTGAAACGCATCATCTTTTCAGCATATTTAATAGCTCCATCGGTAAGATTTATTCATAAATTTACCAAGAAGCGATGTTTTAGTGTCAAAATTTTAATAATGCATAATGTTGATCATTAAAACTTAGGTATTCTTCATAAGTAACGAAAATGTCAACTTGGGAATACAAGTTTTTTTAATTAAATTGTTTAGAGAGCATTTAACGGTGTGGTATTCTTAAGCGCTTGTCACTTGTATTCGTGTTCAGAATATCAGAATACACAGAATAATATATTTTTAAACACATCACCCTTTTGGAGGAAATATAAATTATGTATTGTTAGGGGAGAAAATCTGAATGAAGAGAAAAAGCTTAACCTTGAATGAGTATATATATTCAAGATTTATATTAATACTCAAACACAGAAGGAACTGTGCATGTTTTGTTTAAAGAAAACCATAGTTATATTGGTCATAATCTTTTTTCGTTAAATGTAAAAGCATCTGAAGCATGATTTTTTGTCAAACAAACCACACTTCATCCAGTTTTGCCTTAAATGTACGTCACTTTTAGTACGGATTGGTTCACGAACAAATTTAAATTTTGAAAAAAATGAATCAACGCATACAATTTATTATTCTTTCTCTCAAAAAACTGTTGTTTTGTAATCTCTGAACTGTATATAAGTTAAATTATTGGAGTGAGTGGAGTGAGTGGAGTCAATTTAATATACATGTATGAAAATGATATTGATTGGAGTATCGTGTTAACAAATTCTCGAAATCCTCATTCCAGAAAATATAAATAAGTATATGAAACAATAGTGGTCTAAAATTCCATTTTATTTAGTTCCGCCTATTGTTTTCTCGTTTAGGGCACGCACATTCTATTACACGAGGACCATACGCCGCTTTTCATGTAATGTCGCTACTGTAACACATTGAAGGTTCCATGATAACCGCCGTAAGAAAATATCAGCGGATGTTTCTAAATTGAAAATTTCACCATTTTTGTGTTTAAATGTTGAATTAAGCTTAAGCCGGTATTAGGGGCATGGGCCGTAACTTGTACTTTCCAGTACCGTCCATGAACAGGCTCAATTAAACCAAGCCTGCAACATTTTACAATTTTGTCGTGTTGGACTATCTTTAGGGATTCTGTTTTTTTATTTCCTCTATTTCAGGACACCAAAAGACAGCAGAATTTGTTTGACTGACCTTGCCGAGGATAAAACATTTATCTGAAGTGGACAGAGCTTTTTCATTTTAATAATCATTTCACCCGTTAGATGTGTACTATTTTAGATACTGATTAAAGAGCAATAAGTCTACCTGATTATGCATCTCTCTTAACTGCTTTTGCAAAAGCCATTAATCGTGCTTTGTCATGCGTTTCGCAGCATTATTATAATGAATTTGCAATTTTCATAAGATTGCTTGATTTCTATCGTCTTATAATCGAAAAGCTGATAAAACAATTATGTCTATAATTACTAAAAACTAAGTCATTCAAATTTTGTTGGACCCCAATTTACGTAGTAATTTGAAGACTTTAAAAAGTAGATGGTCTTACTGTTACCGAATTGTTTACCTTCAAATAGTACACTTACATAATCTGAATAAAAATCAAATTGGGACAAAGCCATATTTAACACACTCCGGATACTTCCTGGTCATATATTCAGGCATACTAAATGATGAAAATTGAATATCACTTTAACCAACGCCAAGGGACGATATATATGTTGCACTTTCCCATTATCCCTTATGAATACTCAATTAAATAGAGTCTGCAATTTTCCATTACTTTGTTGTTTAAATTGCTTCCAATCGCATTTATATGATATCAATCCCTGTCTTAATAAATCCCAATCTCTATTTCTTCTAAACTAGTAGGATCAAGAAGACGCGTTGATTGAACAAAATAGCGTTTGTAGCATTTTCATCGTTAAACAGTAAATCATGTATCTTTTTGTCAAGGTCACAGTCAATATGTCACTGTCAAAATATTTTTTTTTAAACATGAACGGGGGGGTGATCAATTTGGGCTATTTTTTTTAACGGTAAAAATTGGGTTTCCCACATTTGGCCCCAATCAAAAGGGCCTTTAAAGGCAGCCTTATTTGCTTGTTTTCGTTTAATCTTTCTTACTTGAAAAAAAAACTTTTATTTTAAAAAATTCCAATTTTTGATAACGATATATTCAAATTTTGGAAAAAGTTTTTAGGGGACAACCCCAGTTAAAAAAAAAATTTTTTTAAACGAAAAGTCTTTTCTAAAATCAGTTGCTTCCCAAAAAAATTTAACAGGGAAAATGAATAAAAGGGTAGAATTTTTTTTGGGGTTAAATTTTAAAAATTTTAAAAAATTGGAACCCCTGGAAATTTTTTGGGCCCATTCATAAATGAAAGGATCATGGCTGAAAGGGCTTTACTGTCAAAAAAAAAAAAGTTTAAAATTATGTTTAAAGATTAATAATATTTGAACAAAAATCTGATAATTACTGCACAATCCCTTTTAAAATGTGAAATAAACATATTCGAATGCACACAAAAAATATGTAAAGTTTTAAAATCTACACACTACAGGTAATCGAAGTATGATAACATTGTTTCATTTTATATAAACTGACAGTTTTTATATGAATAGACAAAATTAATTTAACAAGTAATAGTGAATGCAACTTCCCAAACATAATTTATACATTTACATTTTGAACATGTTTGAATTACAATAAATTTCTGCAACAAAAGTACTTAAACCCAAATATGAGCATAGTATATCTTTAACTAATCTAAAGAACCGGAAATGAGCTTTCTTTTTATGTGTCTTAGATGTTTAAGTTCGTTCACTTTGTAGTAAGGTTAGGTTAGGTACTGCTAACGGATTTTTTCTTCATGAAAAACGTGTTCTTTTTTTTAGTTTCTGTCCATGTATTTTTCGAACCCCGGTCTATCATAACCAAAAAACGAAAAAATTTTTTAAAACTTTCCAGGGGTAAAAAAACAACTTTTTAAAATTTTTAAAAATTCAGAATTTTAAATTTTCCCGCAATGAAAAAATTTTTCAAAGGGTTTTAAAGGGAAACCTAGTTTATAGCGTTAAGAAAAGATAGGGGCCCCTTAACGGGAGACAACCATAAGATGGCCAAATGTATCTTTTAAATTTTTTTTCCCCTTCATACAAAAAAAGAAAAAATTCCCCTGAAAAGGCTTTACCCTTTAGATTTTTAACCAAAAATACCCTTTTTTTTAGGGTCCTCCCACGTCTCAAAAAATAGATTTTAAAATTAAAAAGTTGAATTTTTTATTTGAGCAAACTATTTGTCGCCAATATTTGACCTAATGTCTCATTTCAAAGTAAATGCGTGCTGCTGAAGTAAAGTGGCAAAAATAACGAATATTAAACAAGTAATTTCTATCTAAATATTTTGTTTTATAATTTTTTTAAATTATGAATTAAAACTTTTAAACATTGATTATTAACAGTAACAGTTATGCATTACCCTCACAAATGAAATTTTAGACATATTTTTGTTAAAGGCCCGTCATGCCCATCTAATATTCTCTAAAACCATTATCTAAAAATTATAAAATTGATGTTAGAAGTAAAAATATATTTGTTTCTGAGGCATCATGTGCGCTGAGGCATCATGTGCTTTTAAAGAAATTTTCACCATTGACAAACACCACAAAGGTAAACAGGAGAATTTTATTCCCCTTTTGTATTATCCCTTGTATTGGTGCATGTTATTAAGTAAATGTGCAATTAATACAATTGGACTTTTATACTTTTCATTTTTATCGAACTGTTTTAATCATGTATGTGCACCCTTTTACCGAAATAAATTTATCTAAATAAGTGTTCAAAAAATATCTTTTAAGATAAAGGCAACGAATACTTGTATAACATGGGCATATAAAAATAAAATGAAATTCATCTTCTTAGTCTCTTACAGCGCAAAATGACAGTAGCGTTCATTTCTTTGTGTTCGATTTCTTGCATATATTTCATTTTCTTTTATTTGTCTGTGTGTTAAAGTTCTTAAGTTTCACCTAAATAAATATTTCTTCCAACTTAATTATTGCTTCTTTGCGTTATTTTGCGTTATTTTGTTCTGCGTTATATTGACTTGTTTATCATAATCATATGTTTTTCGAGTCATTATGCTTTTTGTTTGGCGTTACTATAATCGCTTTCCTTCGCGTTAATACACCTTTTTCCTTTTTTCGCAAAAATAATAACCTCTTGTATCGCTTTACTTTATTTGCAAAATGACACCAATTGTTTTGTGATCATACGCTTTTTTCGTTAATTTTCCTTTCAACGTATTTTGTTTGGTGTACATGTACTTCTTTAACCAAAATACGAGTTTGTATGTGTATGCACTTTGTCTCGCATTAACAAGCCTTCTGTTTTGAATTATTTACACTTTATTTTATTATGACGTCTTTTGATTCATTTTGTTAATCATTCCTTCTCAGTATAGCCCACTCAATCACAAAATCCAGCCTTTATCACGATAAAATAGACTTTGTTGCGCGTTTTACGCCTTATTTTGTGCTCTGACGTCATTCCAATATTTTATTTAACACCTGATACTATTTGGTCTTTGCACTGTTGTGATTGACCAAGCAAAATACATCAGACTTTGTTCGTCTTAAATTGGCAAACTGGTCAAGCGGAAAACAATAATGTCAATGATGCTTGCGATTGATTTGACATTAAGTATACTACACTAAAGCTTCATCAAACTCTTTGTATTCGTATTACCAAAATTGACAAATACATATCGATATATGTCATCGTGAAAGCAAATTGAGGATGTTTTTGAATTTTGTTTTATCTGTCTAACCATTAACTGAATAAGAAATACATTGCATTACTACCCCGTGTTACATGTGTAATAAATATATTTAAGAAAGATTTAAATTTACGATTAAAAATGAACAGATTTCTTTTTTCTAATTCAATACTTTTGAAAGTAGACAAAGCGTAAAATAGATAATTATTTATCATGAGAGAAAAGTTACTGCAGGAAAAAACATCCAGATAATTAAATGCAGTCAATGTAAAACGTCAATAGAAGTAAACCCGAAAAGCAATTAAAAATAGATAAGAAAGAACTGTAAATATTAATTTATCTGTCAAATGTGCATTAGGTTCTTTGAAATATGATGACTGTTTGTCTGTCTGTAATTACACAATTGTTATGTATGTTTAAGGTTCAACGTTTTGCAGAAGACAGGAAATTACAATTACCATCAATTATCCAATCAACTCAGAGACATACACCTCATTTTAAATGCAAAAGATGTCAAAAAACACACCCTTTCTGTGATTTTGAGAACGAGACAATCACATGTGCTTACAAATCAGGAAAAGGGGTGATCACAAAGAATAATATTCTGTTTGTTATCCAGTTATTGTTTTATTATGCAAACAATAAATCAAATAAAAGCATTGTGTGACATCTATTTTATATCATTTTTATACTGCAATATGAGGGCAAAGATCAACAAGAAAGTAGAAATTCGCTAAACAAAAGCCAAGGATTGCCCTACATTTTATGGTTTTTGAGAACATTGTTTGAATTTTGTGAAAATTGCAAAATTAATGCAGATTAGCCCATTACTTCATGAGCATTTTGTGAAAAATGGCTTTTTTCATTGAAAAGTCTCCCGTTACAAGATCAAATTGCTATAATACTATAAAAACTGCTTCAATACTAATCAAACTTGACACAAATATTGACTGGACCATTGCCCTTGCAACAACATGCTCAGGCTTAGATTTTCTGTTACCATGGCAACGAGGGGACATCTCAATTTGCCAAAAATCACTATTTTGCGTTGATTTTTTCCCTCAAAATTGATTTCAAAGTGCTGCAACTTCTCAATGGATTGAGATAGAGACAAATGCTTTTCAGCGTTGGTTACACGTTACCTTATGGTCAATCTGGGGTCATTTTTAGCCTCTCACAAGTCCAAAACTTTCTTGGCGATGAGGGGGACTGCCGCCTCCTTCAATTCCCCCAAACAGAAGGGGGCACATCCCTCTTCTGGCAACCCCCTGATGTATCTTTTGGTTGGGGGACCGCGCCGAAAAAGTGGTCACTTTTTTCAAACAAAAACAAGTGTTGGGGTCCTAAATAAGGCATTTTTTCAACATTTGAGACAACAATAAAGGGGGTGAAAAGGGCGTTAAAAGGCGTGTATATTGCGTAATGGGTTAAGTAATCCACACGAGCCGGTATAATTTTAACAATATTCTCGAAACCATAGAACGTAGGACAATGCAGTTTGGATTTAGGAAACGTTTCTCACCTAAATTTATAAAGAAAAATGAACTAACCGAGGATTAGAAAATAGATAAATACAGAATCCCTAAAGAAAGCCCAACACGACAAAATTGAAAATGTTGCAGGCTCGGTTTGATTGAGTCTGTTCATGGACGGTACTGGAAAGTGCAAGTTACCGTCCACGCCCCCTAGCACCGGCTTAAGCAGAATATGAAATAGTAAAATTTTGAATTAAGAAACATCCGCAGATGTGTTCATACGACGGTTATAATGGAACCTTCAATGTGACACTTCCGTGCCATTCCATAAAAAGCGGCGTATGGTCCCAAAGTAATAAAAAGCGTGTGCCCTAAACGAGAAAACAATTGGCGGAACTAATTAAAATGGACTTTTGAAAGGGAATCAGAGGTTATGAAGCCTGCATATCACAGATAAGACGTCAAAAACAAATTTAAAAAGCAGGCAACATATCCTAAGGGTGATTCAACATTATTCAAGTAGGAATATTGGAACCACCCAACTAGAAAATGCCGAAAAGTTTAAACTAAAAATACCACAAGCACAACAATAATGTCGTGCTGAACGATCTTCAAGGATCGGAAATATAACATCATTGATTAAATGTACGGGGAGACTTTTTACAGCCGCACACGGCACAAATAACACTGATGTGACCATAAAATAGATAAATACATAATCCCTAAAGAAAGCCCAACACGACAAAATTGAAAATGTTGCAGGCTCGGTTTGATTGAGCCTGTTCATGGACGGTACGGAAAAGTGCAAGTTACCGTCCACGCTCCCTAGCTCCGGCTTAAGCAGAATTCAACATTTAAACATGAAATAGTAAAATTTTGAATAAAGAAACATCCGCAGATGTGTTTATACGGCGGTTATCATGGAACCTTCAATGTGACACTTCCGTGCCATTCCATGAAAAGCGGCGTATGGTCCCCAAGTAATAAAAAGCGTGTGCCCTAAACAAGAAAACAATGGGCGGAACTAATTAAAATGGAATTTTGAAAGGGGATCAGAGGTTATGAAGCCTGCATATCACATATAAGACGTCAAAAGACAAATTTAAAAAGCAGGCAACATATCCTAAGGGTGATTCAACATTATTCAAGTAGGAATATTGGCACTACCCAACTAGAAAATGCCGGAAGGTTTAAACTAAAAATACCACAAGCACAACAATAATGTCGTGCTGAACAATCTTCAAGGATCGAAAATATAACTTCATTGATTAAATGTACGGGGAGACTTTTTACAGCCGCCACACGGCACAAATGACACGGATGTGACCATAAAATAGATAAATACAGAATTCCTAAAGAAAGCCCAACACGACAAAATTGAAAATACTGCAGGCTTGGTTTGATTGAGCCTGTTCAATGACGGTACTGGAAAGTGCAAGTTACCGTCCACGCCTTCTAGCACCGGCTTAAGTATTAGAAGTCGCCATTACTCGTTTTTATTTCTGTACAAAGTCACGTGATTCCCCCGTGGTATAGTGTGCTTCTGTCATTACAATTTGTCCGGCGTCCCTCGTCCGTCAAACTTGATGAAATTTGATGGAAATTTCCTGGGATGATCGTAGCATAAAGCTTTGTTAAAATTGTTAAAATGATTATGCATTTAACATCTGGATCAGAACGGCTCAATTTTTTTAATAAATCTTTAAAAATCCTTTTCTCTGAAATTGCATGGCCTAGAGCTTAGATATTTCATGTGTATCAGAAACTCTACAAGAATTGTTCACATTATAGTCATGGGGCAAAAATTGCATCGCATTTCTTTGATTAACCCCCCCCCCCTTTCCTTTCCCCGGTCTCCTGTCCCCTTCCCTGTGCCCTTTGACTTTGTGGGCCTATTATTCAATCATTTATTTGTTTTCTTTTAATTCCTAATCAGTTACAAATTATTTATCATTTAGTGATTAAACTGTCCGTGCTGACTTGTGCCCTGTCCTGTTTCTGTTTGGGGTCCGCCGCCTTTCCTTGTTGATCTTGTTTATCATATTTTTCACTACATAGTAGATACTTTAAAAATCTTCTTTAAAATTGCAAGGGCTATATCTTGTTCAAATTATAGCATTTGCGTCAAAATAGGCCCCGTCCTAGGAATCATGCGTTTTCTTTATATGAATATTGTAATAATTTAAATAATTTTCTTTGCTTAAATTGTTAAGACTGAAGCTTAGATATTTAGCATGAAACATTGTCTAGTGGACGTTCACGAAGTATGTTCATATTTGAGCCTTTAGCCTTCTGATCAAAATCAAAGAGACCTATACAGGAAAAACATTTAAGACTATAAACTCCAGAGCTTAAATATTTGGCATGTAGAATTTCATTGTGGACTTTTAACAAAATTCTAACAAGTTAGATACGTGAGGATTTTCTTGTATTTCTTCTATGTACATGTGGAGCCTTGCTAATCCGAACCCTTCTAATCCGGAATCCTTTTTAATTGCAATTAATATATTCTACTACCGCAATATCAATTTATTGTAAAGTAAAAATAAAAAAAAACTTTCAAATCATCACCATTCCAATGTGATTGCTTTGTTCATTGAACTCTTTTGCTTGTATGTGTTTTACATGTTCAAAGTTAGTACTGTCTGTAAGGAATAAATTTTAAATTTCAATTTTTGATAATACAACTTTCGCCAAACGTTTTTTTGTCTTTTCGTAGGGAGATATATTGATTTATTAAATTATTATGCAACGATTTTATATTGTCCCTTTGTGTCCTCTTGTTATGTCAATCTACAAATGGAAATGACTAAAATATATCGGTAAATGTTACAGATATCAGTATCAATATAGATGAGCGACGCCAATATAAATTTTCTTTCCTTTTGATATTTTCAATAGCTTTTAACATTAAATAGATGGCATGCACTTGTACAAAATCCATTATCTGAGTGTGTTTTTTCGAAAATATTGCCAAAATGCCAATTGCACTACGAACTTACAGACAATAATTTGTTTGTGCGGAAGAATACAACAATATAACTGGAAATTATGAGTAATAAAATTTAAAGTGATTTTTAATCTGGTGATTTGAGCTGACACAACGTAATAAACGCGACTCGGGGTCTGCGACAAAAACCCCACGACCTGGGGTTTGCGACGACTAATTAACATGTCGTGTTTATGTGTCATTTGTACCGTCTATGTTTTTGTTGATTGTGGTTTATGAAAATTTTCAATACGGACGTATATAAAAGCTCGTTCTAAGCTTGGTTGTTCTTTTAAGCAAATATTTATTGCTATATCTTACGTTTACACAACCCCTTAATTTTTATATGTCTGATGACATAGTCAATTGATGAAAAAACAATGATTCCGGATGAGACTATTTAAACTGCACCTAAATTAGGCTCACTAAGTTTCTTTATAACAATTGCCAAATATGTGTATATAAATTAATAATAGTTCAATAATTCGTACAAAAAATCGCAAAACATTTCAAAGTAATATATATTTATTACCTCTGAAACAAGCAGGGTTTCTAACAAATTCAAAATGGAGAAAATTTATCTAAAAAAGGCTTTATTGAGATACACTTTTAAATGAAAACGCGATATTTTCAGATATCTTGTCATCTTGCAGAACTTATTATCATGTCTGATCTTGCTTTTTCCGTACAATATGAGTGTAAAGAAATGAAAGCATTCAGATTGCTATTTATTTCATGCGTAGACGTTGCTTTATGTAGTGACAGATAAAGTGTGTTATCCATTATGTATGGCGTCGTACGGACACAGTAAATTCGCCTGCAGTCTCCGTTCTTCGGGGATCGTATCACTATTTCTTAAATCAAATGGAAATTGATATGCATCTTGTCTGTTATTCTGACGGACGGCTAAGATAAAATATCTTGTTTCATTTCAATCTTGTGTATAAATATTGTTTATATTTCCATATTAACCCTTAACAAATATTCAGTCTGCATTCTTGTATCATCTGGTATATCACAAAGCTTGAAACATTCTCTTCAAACAAATGAAAGCCTACGTCAGAAAAAAACACCATCTTACTCGGCAAATTTTCATAGGAAAGTTACATATTTCTGCAGTAAAAAAGCAAGAAACTAAATTCATCAATTCTTATTTTAAGCATTTCTTATTGGAGATAGATAAGTTACTATTGTTAGAGGATGTGTATTATCTTACTTACGGAAAATATAGCGGCACAATGCTATACTGCAATGATTTTTTCATGAATTTATAAGGATAAACAATCTCAATGAACTTGTTTCTAACATCAGACATGTTCTTATGTATACCACAAAACGACTTTTAAAAGGAAACACATACTGCACTCTTTCTTTATGCTGTTAGAAGTATATATACGGTAAATAGTCACGTGATTTTTATGGTTAAAAGTCCTCTCCATTTACATTTTATTACTTAGTAATAGAAAACGACCTACAGAATATCATGAGTTCTTTTTAATTTAAACAAATTAATGAAAACTAATATTCAAATGACAGTTAATTTTAAAAACTACAGTAAAACGGCCCATACATGTGACGTATCAGATTTGCTCGGCTGTGAAATATTTAACCACATCACTTAATGATATTGTGCTGAGATGACTATTGATGTGGTCGAAAGACCTGTTCGAAATGATATCCCGCATTTGTCGCAAACAATATCCAATATTGCATTTTTCACATCTGCAAAGCATAAAAGATATATACTGTAATTAACTTAAAGCTCTTTAATTTAAGCGATTTATACATCTTTCGGATAACTCATTAAGTAAAGTCACGTGAGTATTCCGCTATCTATTTAATTCTTAATGCTTAATGCTATCCAAAAGCCGTTAGTGGTATTTCTAATATTACAAGTTTACGACTAAGCATTAATTATAATATCGATTCGTTTCAATCAATATTAAGGCTGAAATCTTTAAAAAATTATGGCTTGAAAATGTGGATGTTATCATCAAAATATGACCCCATGTCCGTTACCAAAATCATTTTCTTTTTCCTTCTCTTTTTCTGGGAAAACAAATAAAATGATTTGTCACAATTCGACATGCCGAATATTTACATTTTCCAAGAAAGTATTTATATTACCCTGTTGTCTTTGCTATCTCGAGATCATTCACCAATTTTTAATAACATACAAATTTTTGTGTAATGTTACCCGAAAAATAACTGTCCAAATTGAAAATGCATGCTGATTTTTTGAAAAGTCACGTGATCCCCACAGTGATCTATAGGAAACAATTTCTTCATCATATAAAGACTTGGTTCATCGTTCAAAATATCTTATATTCATTGTTTATGTTATTATATTAAATACTTTTGATGTAAAATGGCCAAGCAAATGGGTTTTTTGCCATTTTTCACCGTGTTCAAGTTTTGTGGTGATAAAAAATATAAAAAAATCAGACTCAATTTATCTTCTTCCCGTATTTTTTATAAAACCAGAAACAGACACGCCATATATCACTTAGTCTGATTCTGTATGAAATGGAATTTCTTGTAAGATCCTTTATTCACGACGCCTTATAAATACCATTTTGGGCAATTGTCAAACATGAATTTCGGTGTTCACACGATCAGGTTTAATCCTTTTTGTGTTAACGTGATTTCATCCTCAGTTAAAAATATACACACAATGATATTGATATATGATAACAGGTAAAACAATTTTGTTTCCTAGATTGGCTGGCAGTTTTCTAAATGATTGTCCATGATGGCCATTTTCCGCTCACTTGAGTATTTGCTCACATCTTTAACAGAACAGAAATTTATTTTCTCGTAAAACATTATGAGGAATTCATTCATGTTATTTTTCAGATACATTAGTTATCAACAGTCAACAAATGTGTAAAAATATGAACCAATGCCTATCAAACTCTAGAAATAAAAAAGGCTTACTTAAAGGCAATTAATGTTGTATACAATAACGAATATATAATGGCAAAGTATGAATATATGTAAAGGGGCGGAGAAGAGAAATTTTATATTAATCGGGTGGTGGGTGAACATCATAACTCAAGATATTAGTGAACTTATCGAACGATGTAAATATAGCCACGAGTAAAAAGAGATATTACTCAATTTACGTAATAGTAGCTTATAAACATTGTTTAAGTAAAGTTTTGAAATATTGCGGAGATGTCTTTTTCACTATTTTAGAACAAAGATAGTATTTCAAGTATATTGCAAATACTGAAATACCTGTACATATTAATGAGGTCTAGTTTTAAAAAATAATAACTTTTTATAAAACTTTCAAACATTATGAAAGCTCATCAAGTTTTGAATGTATTCGTAGAAATGCTATAACGAAATGTGCGTTTCTATGAACAAATTAAATATATGACATTTCCACAGGTATTACATGTATTACGTTTGAATGTTGTCGAGGCGTTTCTAAAACTTCCTTTCAACACTTCTTATAAAAAAAACAAAGACATTTAAGCACCATGATATATTAACAAAGTAACGTTCTCTCATTAATATCGAAAGAATTGCATTTAAGGAGATAGTAGGTCCATAATTGCAGAGCATGCATGCGCTATCAAGGAATGCTGTCCCATTCAAACGAATAGTCTCAATTAGGAGACGGTGATATTTAAAGAGTAAAACGAATTTTTCCTTCGGAAGGATTTGAAAATAATTTTTAAATTAAATAATACATTTTATCCTTTTTCAATAACTGTAATTGTCATTTATACAAAAAATAATGACAAAATCAAAAGACGTTTGATAAAAGACGTTTGATTTTACGGCCTTATTTTTAACCAAAGATTATCCATATTATAACATGCCCAAAATATCATGGACACAAACATTCTGACAAATAAAATTCATTAATAGATCAAATTGACAATCAAATAAAAATGATCAAATACAACCTTACAATGTTAATGTAGATCTTTCTTTATTTCATCTGGTTTTCTAGTTCTCGACTTAGTGTGACCAACCATATTCAGTGTTACAGTTATATGCCAATCCCTGAAAAGTGACGTGATTATTTTTTATGATCCTCAAGAAAAATCGAAAACGCAATGCACGCAATTACAATAAAAGTTAATGAAACAGTCTAAGAAATAATAACAGTGTCCAATATGAAACAATTTACGTTATCCCGTAAAATCCTTCATGATGTTGAAAAACTTGCCTTCGTACCTTGTTTACTCGACTGCAAAGTAGCTGAGAATTATATATGATTTTGATTTTGAAAAAAATCGACTTACTACGGAACGGCACGAGTCCTCGACATAAAAATACATAAAACAAAGTGCATAAAACATTCACATAAATCAGCTTGACTCGTCGGGACACATTTTATATTTCTTGCTTTGTTGCAAGACATGTTTATTTACATTTTCGTAAAATGGAAAGACAATGTTTTCTTATCTTCGTATACAAGTAACTGTCTGACTTTAACCAATAAAGGAAGTTTACTGAGACTTAATAGCGAGATACCAGGATAAAAGTAAAACCAACGTAAGGCACATTGTCTCCATCTAAAGATGGATTTTTTCATAGGACAGAACGCATCAGCGTAAGAGCTGTTCAATTGCATTGTCATAAAACATTTGGTTTTTTCTGTCCATGTAGTATCCTCTAGAAAAAAGTAAACAAGTTCGTTTAAAAAAATAAATAATTTACTTAATTTAAGTTTTGTATTTTTATTTCTTTGAGAAGAATGTGATAGTGTTGTGGCTTCAAAACCTATAACATACGCTATTTATATTTAGTCGATGAGACATCTAAGGCAGTTTACATGTAACTGTTACAAAATATACTCAAAATAAAAAAGCATATGTGTGAGCTCGTTTTCCTTCATCGTGTGCCGATAAAAAATAAACATTATAATGTACTATTGAAATTATTTTTAAAAAAACTACTGTAAACTTTTTTTGCCTTAAGAATACTTACATTTAAAGGTTTTTGTACAAATCATTGATGTAGATTATAATTCACAGATGTACACTTTGTTGAATAAAAGTGTTGTGTGATATTTATTTTCTTCAGCAATTTTTTCTGTATCAGAAACATTAAGGTACCTTAACATACTGTTTATATCGTCCATATGATGAATCTAAAATAGTGCAAAACAATAATGGCCGCTCAACTCATAAAAAATAGTTCATCTTCAACATCGATTTGAAAAAAAAATCGTTAAGTTCAACATAATGTAGTTATACGAAGCATTTTCTCTCGCTTGAAAATGTTTCTCTACTTGCTTATTACATAATTTCAAAATGCATGATACAATTACTCAATGCCATTGTCTGAAGAGAATATTTAACGGTATTTATGCACGCAAGTACTGTAATATAAGACATGCACGTTAATTGTTTATGTTATTTAACCGCCCAAGCGCATTGATTATATGTCATTTTCTAAATTCCTCAACTGTTTATATCAAAAAGGAAAGATATTAACAAGACAGGACTTTATTCAACGGGCGAAATGTATTATTTCTGTAAGAACAATATCATTACATTCCAATTATAGGTGATGGCATATCAAAATTTACAAGAAAAATTCACAAACATGCATTTAAACAAAAGATTTAATTAAGTTATGTGTTTTTCGTGAGTGATCTCTCTAATTATGGTGCAAATAATTGCTACAAATAATCAGGAAAACTAGTAGAATTTTACTGTGCCACAACTCATTTTGGCCTCAACAAGCTTTTTCTATTTTTAGCTCCTGTGACCTAGTTTTTGACCGGACATGACCCATCTTCGAACTTGACCTAGAAATCATCAAAACAACTTTTCTGACAAATTTCCAGAATATTTGGATGAAAACTGCAGCCACTAGAATGTTAACAAGCTTTTTCTATCTTTAGCTCCTGTGACCTAGTTTTTGACCGGACATGACCCATCTTCGAACTTGACCTAGAAATCATTGAGACAAACATTCTGACAAAGTTTCATGATGATCCAATCAAAACTGTGACTGCTAGACTGTTAACAACCCAATTGTTAGAGTGTTAACAAGCTTTTTCTATTTTTAGCTCCTGTGACCTAGTTTTTGACCGGAGATGACCCATCTTCGAACTTGACCTAGATATCATCAAAACAACCTTCCTGACAAATTTCCAGAATATTTGGATGAAAACTGCAGCTTCTAGAGTGTTAACAAGCTTTTTCTATTTTTAGCTCCTGTGACCTAGTTTTTGACCCGCGATAACCCATCTTCGAACTCGATCTGTATTTCATTGAGACAAACATTCTGACAAAGTTTGATGATGATCCAATCAAAACTTTGACTGCTAGGCTGTTAACAACCCAATTGTTGACGACGAACGACGCACGACGACGGACGCCGGACATAGCCCCATCACTATACCTCACCTTGACCACTTCGTGGTCAGGTGAGCTAAAAAGTAGATAAGTGAAAGAGTTTGAAATTTTACATATCGTTAGACCAATGATATTAAATGATTTATCTTAAGTTTACACGCAAAAACGACAGTTTGTCTCATAAATACAAAATGACGTCTCAATATGCTTGCATTTCATAGCCCCAGATGATAAAGTTTGTTAGTACATATAAATATGACGAGTATTTTGAAAGACTACACCTCTGGAAACACAATGCAGTTTAATTGCTTTACATGCTTATCTTAGAAATATTAACACAAATATCATATATATTTCTACTTGTTGTTTTTATTTTTATTTGTTTGAGGCCTCAGACACAATCAATGATTTATGAATAACGTTTTTTTCGTAGCCAATGAAATGCTTTATTGAAATCCGAAAGAAGTCCGTCTATATGAATTTCACGCCCATTTATTGTCTTGCCATTCTCAGAGAACAGAAATAAATTTTTATTGACCACACTTATGATAATATACAAAAAAGAAGTATTCGTAGCATCAAAATTTTCATCCGCCAATGTGATATGATTGAAATGAATGCAGATCGATTTGCTTGTTTTAATTGTATATGTATGCAGAAGTGCACAGACTTGTTTTTTTAAAGTTACCAAATAATAGGTTGCACAATTTACAACACACTACAACAAGGTACATGTACATATTTGTTAATAAATACTGACAGTGTGTTTAGGAACTACGTGTATATTGTTACACAAAGTAGAAAAATACAAAGCTTGTAAAAAGCAGAAAAAACCAGTTTGAAGAACGATGTTGTAATATGATAAGAAGTAATTGATATTTTTAAATTATGTTACTATAATAAGTCAAAGTCGATAGCTCCAGCTAGGTAATTTCTTTAACGTCTTTGTAACATTAAAATTTGCATATTTTAAATAAATGGTAGTTACAATGCCGCTGAACAGACATTAGTGTCAATTTCAGTCGCCAGTAATGATAACTTTGAGTGAATTATAGGTTGTTTGATTGACAGTAAGTAGCAGTTTAAAGCCAATATTGCGAACATGACGTTTTGAAAGCATGTGCAAAAGTTTAATAAATTAGCAAAGGAAAATAATAACAGCTCTTGTCAGGCCCATCGGTTAATTGACTTATTTTGGCAAAACATACTGTTCGGTGTTTCCGTAATAAATAAGTACCAAACATACGACAGGCATGAAAACAAATATGAAAACAAAGATCGACAAAGAAGGGCGGCATTCATTCATTCAATGAACGCACCCCAAACAAAACGCCAGACAAGGAGCCCATCTGGGAACCAAATACAATCCGGATAGGGCAAAAGGGTAAAGCACGGATGGGGTGTTTTTTATTAAGTTTTTCAGTTTTCCTTTTCTTTTTCAATATGTGCCGGTACTTTTTCCCTTTTTTGTTTGATAAATGTCATTTTATCTTGCGGACTGCACGGATGTTCGTGACAATGACATTACTTATAATTCTTGTTTTTATAAAGTATTTTTAAAATTAAAGTTTTTTATTTTTCTAATCAGAGGCATAATGACTTGATTTCCTTTGGTTTGGTATAATAAGGTTTAAAAATTACTTTTTTCCGCTTCCTGGATGCCCTACTGCAGACATTTTAGAGAAAATTTAAAAAAAAACTTTCATGTTATGATTAATGTAAACTCATTTCGATAATAACTTCCAGTTGATCATTATCTACAAAAAATTGGAACAGCGAATGGAAGTTCTATGGCACCCTACTACGCTTCGCATTTTAGTTGTTAATCTGGAAATAACTTTTGAAACCAACGTTCTTTAAATTCCAGTTGATGGTTCCGTTTTCTTGACGATATATTTTGTATATGGCGTTATTCGCTTGATGATTTGAATGTTTTAATTGATAGTTTAAATAACTTTCATCCATCAATAAAATAAACAGCGAACGTTTCTAAATCACTTTTTAAATTTAATTTTATATGTAAATGTTTCATTACACGAAAACACCATTATTCACAGAAATATACATATTACAGAGACAGATAGCCATCAGTATTTAGAATACTCATTTTGTCACCCAGTGTCTTGTAACAATGGTATTCCGCACAGACGAGGGAAAATTTATCGCCTTTATATATCTGACGATAATGTTTTCAGTGATTCTTTACAGAATTTACGTCAACTAAATTGGCTATAGCAAATTTCTGTAAATATCCGCCTATCTGTAACGTTCAATCCATAAAAAGTGCGAGACAGTCTTTGTTATATTTTAGGCAGATTTATATTTTAGCATAAGCATTTTTCAAGATCAACTGTTGTTCAATCACCACTTAAATAGTGAATCTCTTTAAATATATATCAATTCAACTGAAATTGATAATGAAAACAATAAGCATAATGTCACGTTAATCATGCTTGACACAAACACGACTTTTGCAGTCTTCAGTTATATATTATTCTGTTAAATATTAAACAGGTAAAAGGTGACAACACGATATGCGGGTTAATCTTGTATTTAAATATTCTTTAAAGAACAAACCGGTTCCTTCAATACATCTTTCCGCGCAATTTTGCAATATTTTGTAAATGTATTAAGAAACATAATTTGAAAGTCACTACAACCATACTTGTTTGTCTTAAACGGACATATTACATTTAGTTTTTGTTTTTTGAAAAGCGAGACCCTTACCACTATTTTAACTATATCATTTTGCTCTGGGTTTTTTTTCAAACTGAAGGTCATCCATAAGTTCTTGTTTGCAAAATAAAAATGTTGTTATTTTTTCCGTTTCACCAGAAATTCTTGTCCGGGCTTCAGCTATGTTTGCGCTACTACGTTTTTGTTAAGCAATTATATGCTATTTATTTGGCTTTTATACACATTTTGTTTGACATCACTTAATGTTACTAAATGTTATTTTGTTTGGCGTTATATCGACTTGTTTAGCATTAAAACATCTTTTTCGAGTTACTATGTTTTTTGTTTAGCGTTACTACAATCACATTTCCTTCGCGTTCATACGCCTTTCAATAATATTAACCCCATGTATTGCTTTACTTTTTTGCAAATGGACACCATTTGCTGTGTGATCATTAGCTTTTTTCGTTAATTTTCTTTTAAAAGTCTATTGTTTGGTGTTTATATGCTTCTTTATGTTATATACGTACGAGTTTGTATGTAAGAAAGCGCTTTGTGACGCATTAACAAGCTTTCTGTTTGAAATATTAACTCTTTATTTTATTTTATTTAAACGTCTTTCGTTTCATTTTGTTAATCCATCCTTAGTATAGCGCCCTCATTTACAACATTCCGCCTATATAGCGATAAAATAGGCTTTTTACGAGATGTACGCCTTACTTTGTGCTATGACGTCATTCAAATATTTTTATTTAACCTGGAACTATTTGGTTTTTGCACTGTTGTGATTTACCAAGCAAAATACATCAGACTTTGTTCATCTTAAAGTGGCAAACTGGTCAAGCGGCAAACAATAATGCCAATAACGCTTGCTACTATTTTACGTTTGATATAACATTAAGTATACTTACACTAAAGCCTCATCAAACTCTTGACAAATGAATATTGATATATGTCATCGTGAAGGCACATTGGGA
This sequence comes from Ruditapes philippinarum, assembly GCF_026571515.1. NCBI lineage: Eukaryota > Metazoa > Mollusca > Bivalvia > Venerida > Veneridae > Ruditapes > Ruditapes philippinarum. Next base: position 13,183 of record NW_026861714.1, on the reverse strand, counting down.
ATGCTTTTTGATCTGCCTAACAATTAACTAAATAAGAAAAACATGTTATTACTACCCCGCGTTGCATCTGTAATATATTTAAGAAAGATAAGATTTTACGATTAAAAAAGAACAGATTTCTTTTTTCTAATTCAATACTTTTGAAAGTAGACAAAACGTAAAATTGATTAAAATATTTATCATGAGTAAACGAACGAGTACTGCAGGAAGGACCATCCAGATAATTAAATGCAGTCAATATAAAACGTCAATAGAAGTAAACCCGAAAGCAATTAATAAAAGTTGAGAAAGAATAGTAAATATTCATTTATTTGTCAAATGTGCATTAGGTTCTTTGCAATGTGATGTTTCTTTTTGCCTGTCTGTAATTACACAATTGTTTTGTATGTTTCAGGTTCCATGATTTGCAGAAGACAGGAAATTACAATTATAATCAATTATCTAATCAACTCGGAGACAAAAATCTCATTTTAAATGCAATAGATGTCAATAATCACAACCTTTCTGTGATTTTGTGAACAAGGCATTCACATTTACTTACAAATCTCGTAAAGGAGGGGTGATCATAAAGCATAATGTTTGGTTTGTTATCCAGTTATTGTTATATTATGCAAACAATAAATAAAATAAAAGGATTGTGTGTTTTTAGATTTTGGCCATATTATCACTGGTAATTTTGATATTATTGCAGACAATAGAATTCTTACATTTTTCTTTAAAGGACCTGAATACAGAATTCCTTCAGAAGTTGACTTTAATGCTTGTCGTAGTCAGATTGCTGAAACAATTGAGGATTTTTCAAATAAATGGTGTCGCCGTGAAATTGCTGATATTAATGCTCTAGCTTCTTGGAAACGAAACATTTTCAAAATTATTGATTCACGTATTAATTTTTATCATGGAAATGAACATCTTCTTCCACATAAACGGAGACTTACTTTAAGACATCTGAAAAAGGATATTCTAGATTTTCACTCATAATGTGTTTTGGTGCCAGCGGACATGGCGCCTAATAATATCATTTATTGTATGATGAATCCATTACATTAACGTTTTACAGAAGGAACTTAATAGTACTAATGCGTATTCAAAAACTACTGCTTCTGAAAAAGACATTGTTAACAATCATGTCACTAATATTTCCAGTCAAAAAGTCCGAATCGATGAAAATGAACTAAAACTTCCTATTATGTATTGGATTCCTAAATAACATAAAAACCTTACAAAGCCAGATTCATTGCTAATTCTACATCTAGCACAACAAGTAAACTTTCTATTTTATTGACGTCTTGTTTGACTGCCATTAAAACACATGTAATTAGATATTGTGATAAAGTGTTCGAAACTACCGGCAAACATCTATTTTGGTCCATTAAGAATTCCGGTGAAATTCTTGATAAATTGTAAATTAAAACCTATCAAGCTTCAACTGGCAGTACACACGATTTTTCTACCCTTTATACTACACTGTCACATAATTTAATTGGTGATGAACTAATTTCTCTTATTCCGAAAATCTTTGCACGGGGAAAAGTTACATTTCTTGCATGTAACTCTCAAAAAGCCTTCTTTACAAACTGTATTGTAAAACAGTATACTATGTGGACCTGTGACGAAGTTTGTAGAGCACTCTACAGAGATTTTATGTTGGGTCTCTCTGAAAATACACAGCAAGATGTAATATCAGCATTTCATTACACTTCCAGATACTTGGATGACATTTTTAATTTAGATAATTCTTATTTTGATCAAATGGTGTCTAATATTTATCCTACTGAGCTACAACTTAATAAAGCGAATTCTTGAAATTTAACCACATCATTTTTTGGATCTTCATATCACTATCAAAAACAATTCTATTCACACGAAAATCTATGATAAAAGAGATGACTATGATTTTGGTATAGTAAATTATCTTCATTTGGATGGAGACGTACCGCATGCAACATCTTACGGGGTTTATAGATCTCAGTTAATAAGATTCTCTAGGGCTTGTAGCAATGTAAAGTATTTTAACGAGCGAAATATTTTCATTACCGGTAAGCTCCTCAAACAGGGCTACCGCTATTGTAAATTACGTAAATATTTTACAAAATTTTACAATCGTAACTTTTATTTAATTTCAAAATTCAAAAGTGATCTAAAAACACTTCTGCGACAAGGGATTAGCCAGCCTGATTTTAACAGGGATGTTGTTAGATGATCTTTACTAAAATTATTAAACGTTATATTAAAAGGGGTTATGGCCCTACTATTTTAAGACACACCGCATGCTTAGTGTTCAACCCATTTACAGTTGGACGGTACGCTTTCCTCTTTTGATTACATCTGACGGACCAAGTGGGAGACTCTATGATGGACAGTTCTTAAAGCCCTTTGGGACTGAAGTGCCTTAACGTTCGTCTTCTGTCTTGCTTCGTCGGGCCCTTGTAGGTGATTTTCTTGTTACTCTGTTTTCCTTTTGGACATTAAGTACTTTTGTTATGGTCATTGGGTTTACTTTTATATGTTTCTACATGATCATTTTGGTGTTTTATTTATTTAACCTTTTGTAACCATAACAGCTGTTAGAATTTCACTTGGCGGGGATTCATTTTATTTACACTGTCTCGTTTATAGGAACATGTAGGGGCTAAGAGCGAATTGGTGCACCATTAACCGGTTTAAACTCCCCAGCAGTATTTATGCTGCTGACCGTTCCAAGTCGGCGCCCCTCTGTGTTCCTCAGATGTATGTCTATGTTGTTTCGTACTGTTTTGGTGACACTTGTGTCCCTTGTTGTTTTCTTGTCTACGGTAAGTCTCTTCCCCTTTGCCCCTAGTTTTTATTTATTTTATATATCCCCTCCCTTCCCCGGGTATCCTATCCCATTCCCTTATGCCCTTTAACTTTATGGGCCTACTATTCAATCATTTATTTGTTTTCTTTTAGTTTAGTTTCTTTTATCAGTTACTAATTATTTATGATTTTAGTGGTTAGTCTGCCCATGCTCTGCCTTGTGCCCTGTCCTGTTTGTTTGGGGTCCTCCTGGGCTCCTTGCCGCTGGCTCTTGTTGCTGGGTCGGGTGGGGGTTGCGTTCATTGAACGACGCCTTTCCTTGTTGATCTTGTTTATCATGTTTTATGTATTATTTAATTGATATCTGTGTCACCTTTATACTACAGTATTGGAGCAAATATTCACAAGAAAAGCAAAGTAAGCTAAACAAAGCCACGAATAAAATCCACATTGTTCACATTTTAATCGTGGGGTCAAAATTGGAAAAGCGCTGGTAATGCATGGTTTTTCACGACATAGTAGCTACTTAAAAAAATCTTGAAAATTGCAAGGGCTTTATCTTAGATATTTGGCAGAAAACATTGTCTAGTAGACCTCTACAAAACGTGTTCAAATTGGCCCCGCCCTAGGGGTCATGCATTTTTCTTATATACATATAGTAATAATATAAAGATTGTTTTTTTCTTCTTAAACTGTTAAGACTGAAGCTCAGATTTTTGGCATGAAACATTGTCTAATGGGTGTGAACCAAGTTCGTTCATAATTTAGCCTTCGGAAAATCAAGTTTGTTCAAATTATAGCATTGGGGTTTAAATTAGCCCCAAACTACGGCTCAGTGGATTTTTCTTATATGTAAATATTAAAAATTTAAATGATATCTTATCTATAACAATGAAGGCAGAGACTAAGATTTTTGACATGAAATATTCTCTTATGGACCTCTGTAAAATGTGTTTAAATTATAGCATTGGGTTCTAGATTTGCCCAACCGCGGGCGTTCATGCATTTAACTTATAAGTAATCATTAAAGACTTAAAATTCTTCTTTATGTTGTAGTAGCGAGATAGTTACATGGTTTTCCATAAACATCTCATTAGTATGATTTTTATGGTGAGAAAAATAACATATCGAAATAGTAAATCACGCTGCAGGCAAGCTAGTTTAATTTTTGTCTCTTTCTGAAGACTCCATAATATGAAATTTGTGTGTGATATCAGAATAGTAAAATGGATTATTCTACATGTAATATAAAAGACGGTTAAAAGACATTTTTAATATTCTACTAATGCCGCAAAGCACGTCTTGTTAATGAGTCAAAGTATTGTAAAGTGAAAATGAAAAACTTTCAAATCATCACCTTTTTAATGCGATTGTTGCCAAATGTATTCATAATTATTGCTACTATAAACAAAATATAAGGTATATTGTTACAGTCATTATTTGTTTTAATATTGAACTCTTGTGTTCTTTTGTATTTTACATGTACTGTCTTTAAGGAATTAATTTAATATTTCATATAAATTAATTATAAAACTATCGCCAAACTGTTTTCGTCTCATGGTAGATAGATAGATTGGTTTATTACATTATTATGCAACGATTTTATATAGTCCTTTTATGTCCTCTTTAAATGTCAATCTACAAGTGGAAATGACTAAATTATATCGGTAAATGTTACAGATACGACAATCAATACAAATGAGCGACGCCAATATTAATTTTCTTTCATTTTGATATTTTTAATAGCTTTTAACATTAAAATATATGGGGTGCACTTGTACAAAATCCATCATCTGAGTTGTTTTTCGAAAATATTGCCCAAATACCAATTGCACTACGAACTAACAGACACCAATTCGTTGATGCGGACTGGAAATTTGTCATAACTTGCACGATCATGAGCTATAATGTTTAAAGTGATTTTCAAACTGGTAATGAAACCTGAAGCATCGGAACAAGTGCGACCGCGGTCAGCGATGACAAATCCACCTGTCGTGTTTATGTGTCTGATCATTGGTTTCCGACTTTACAACTTGGTTTTTATAACAATTATTTGTTTGTCGCAACAAATAGTCAATGAGCAAGCGTATACATGTATTGAGAACTTTCAAAGACAAAAAAACGTGAAATCGTCATTTTGTTCTTTCTTTAAACCCGAAAAAGTTCGAATCACAGTCGCGAAAGTCTGAATCAAACTACTTTCAAACGAAGCTGGTAACAACGGTACCAAATAATGCTAAGTTTTTAGAAATATTTTTCTTGGCAAATATTAGTTAACTATCCCAGAAAAGAACTAAGTAATAGAAAAGCTCGTTATGCAAAATTCTTGCAATTTGACATTTGCATTCACGTAGTACTTGTTTAGCTGGCCTATGACACTGATGGAAAGGAACCGGGTAAGACTCTTGAAACTGCACCAAAATCAGGATCATTAATTCTCTTTATATCAATTGCCAAATATATGGTATCAATTAATAATAGTTCAATAATTCGTACAAAATCATCGCAAATCATTTCAAAGCAATATATTTAATTATCTCTGAAATTAGTTAGATTCTTTCAAATTCAAAATTGAGAAATATTACCAAAATAGTCTTGCGATTTATTGAGAGATCAAATATAAGGTGAATATGGGGTATTTTCAGATATCTTCTTATCTTGCAGAACTTATTATCATATCTGATCTTGATTCTTCCATACAATATGAATGTAAAGAAATAAAATCATTCAGATTGCTATTTTTATTATGTTTGGTGAAGATATTTAATGCGTAGACGTTGATTTATGTACTGACAGATAAAGTGTGTTATCTATTATGTATGGCGTCGTACGGTTACAAGTAAAATCGCCTGCTCTCTCCGTTCTTCAGGGATCGTATCACTATTTCTTAAATCAAATGGAAATTGATATGCATCTTGTCTGGTATTCTGACGGACGGCTAAGATATAATATCTTGTTTCGTTTCAATATTGTGTATAAATATTGTTTATATTTCCATATTTACCTTAAAAAATATTCAGTCTGCAGTCTTGTTGGAGATAAACAAGTTACTATTGTCAGAGGATGTACATTATCTTACCTACGGAAAAGTTATACTAAAATGATTTTTCATGAGCTTATAAGAATGAACAATCTCAAAGAGCTTGTTTCTAAAATCAAAAATGTTCTTGTGTATATCACAAAAAGGCTTTTAAAAACTGTAAGAAGTATATATACGGTAGGTTGTCACGTGATTTTAATGGTTAAAATTACTCTACATTTTCATATTTTGTAACTTAGTAAAAGAAAACTACTTATAGAATATCAGGAGTTCTTTTTATTTTAAACAAAGTAATTAGAACTTATTTTTAAATGACAGTTAAATTTTAAAAACAACAGTAAAACGCCATATATGTGACGTTTCAGATTTCCTCTGCTGTAAAATAACCACATCACTTAATGATATTGTGCTGAGGTGACATGTGGTCAAAAGATCTGTTCGTAAAAGAAATGATATCCCGCATTTGTCGCAAACAATATCCAATCTGGCACTTTTCACATCTGCAAAACATAAAGTATATTTACTGTAATTATGCTTAAGCTGAAAAACTAGATCTCCTATCTTAAATACAAATTATGTGTAAATTGCTCGAAAAATAACTGTCAAAATTGAAAATGCCGGTTGATTTTTGAAAAGTCGCGTGATCCCTCACCGTCATCTATCGGAAAGACTTAGTTCATCATATAACATCGTTTGTTGAAATTGTTTTTCAGTTATTGTTTATTTTACTATATTAAATTTATTTGATTTAAAATGGCCAAGCAAACGGGTGTTTTTGCCATTTTTCGCCGTGTTCAAGTTTTTTAGAGATAAAAAGAATATAAAAATATCCGTAATTTTACGTATACACATCTTATTTTCTTCCCGATTTTTTTGCCTAAAACCAGAATTATATACGCCATATATCATTTAGTCTGATTTTGTATGAAATGGAATTTCTTGTAAGATCCTATTTTCACGACGCCTTAAAATAACATTTTGGGCAATAGTTAAACATAAATATCCGTGTTCACACGAAAAGCTTTAATCCTTTTTGTAATAATGTTATTTAATCCTCAGTTAAAAATATACACACTGTGATATTAATAAATAATAACAGGTAAAACCATTTCGTTTCCTTATATGGCTGGCGGTTTTCTAAATGATTGTCCATGATGCCAATATTCGCTTACTTGAATAATTGCTCACATTTTTAACAGAACAGAAATTTATTTTCTCGTAAAACATTATGAGTAATTTATTTATTTTATTTTTCAGATACATTAGTTATCAACATTCAACAAATGTGTAAAAATATGTACCAATGCCGAAAACACTCAAGAAATAAAATAGGCTTAATTAAAGGCAATAAATGTTATATAAATGAACGAATATATAATGGCAAAGTATGAATATATGTAAAGGGGCGGAGAAGAGAAATTTTATATTAATCGTGAGGTTGGTGAACATCATAACTCGAGATATAAGTGAACGAATATTTAATGCCCAAGTATGAATATATGAATAGGGGCGGAGAAGAGAAATTTTATATGAATTGGGAGGTGGGTGTACATCATAACTCAAGATATAAGTGAACTTATAGAGAAATGTAGATACAGTCGTGGGTAAAAACGAGATATTAGTCAATTTACGTAACAGTAGCTTATAAACATTGTTTAAGTAATATATTGAAATATTGCTGAGTTGTCTCATTCACTATTTTTGAAAAAAAAATATTATTTTAAGTATATTGCAAATACTTAAATACATTTACATATTAACCAGGTCTAGTTTTAAAAATAATAATAACTTTCATAACGTAATAAAGGCTACTATTACGAAATTTGCGTTACTTTGCACAAAGTGAATATATGACGTTTCCACTGGTTGTACATGTATTACGTATGAATGTTCTCAAGGCGTTTCTAAAACTTCCTTAGAACAATTCTTATAAAATACAAAGAAATTTAAGCACCATTAATTTATAAATTAACTAAGTAACTTTCTCTCATCATCGAGGGAACTGCATTTAAGGAGATAGGAGGTCCAGAATTGCAAAGGCCACATGCGCTATCAAGAAATGCTGTCCCGTTTCAATGAATAGTCTCGATTAGAAAACGGTGATATTTAAAAAGTACAACGCATTTTTTCATTGTGAAGGATTTTAAAATAATTATCAAAGTCAATAATACATTTTATCCTTATTTGATAACAGTAATTGACAAGCCCAAGACTGTTTGTACTGATTTTGTTAACACATGAATCATTTTATACAAAAATAATGACAAAATCAAAATACCTTTGATAATACATGTTTGGCCTTATTTTTGACCCAACATTATCCATAAAATAACACGCCAAAAATATCATGGACACAAACAGTCTGAAAAAGCTTCAGTCATAGATAAAATTGAAAATATGACCTAACAATGTTAATACGGATTTCCTTTATTTTATCTGGTCTTCTATTTTTCGACTTAGTGTGACCAACCATATTCAGTGTTATAGTAATATGCCAATCCCTGAAAGGCGACGTGATTATTTTTTATGATTCTCAAATAAAATCGAAAAAGCAATGAACGCAACTACAAATAAACGTTAATAAAAACAGTCTAAGAATAAATGAATAACAGTGTTCAATATAAAACCATTTACGATATCCCGTAAAATTTAAGAAAATTTTCTTTATGATGTTTAAAAAGTTGATTGCCTTCGTGCCTTGTTTACTGCAAAGTACCTGAGTATAAAATATGATTTTTACATAAATCTACTTACTGCGGATTGGCACGAGTCTTCAGTATATAAATACAAGTACATAAAACATTCACATAAATCCGCTTGACACGTCAGGGCACATTTTATTTTTCTTGCTTTGTTACAAGACATTTTTATTTACATTTTCGTCAAATGGAAAAACAATAATTTCTTATCTTCGTATACAAATAGCGTAAGGCACATTGTCTGAATCTAAAGGTGGATTTTTGCATAGGATAGAACACATCAGTGTAAAAGCTGTTCAATACATTTTGATTTTGATATCTATTCATGTACTTATCTCTAGAAGAGTAACACAAATCGTTTAAAAAAAATCATTTAATATAAGTTTTGTTGTTGTTGTTTTGTTTTTTTGTGTGTGTGTTTTTTTTTTAATTTCTTTTGAGAAGATTGTGATAGTGTTGTGGCTTCTAAAACTTTAACATCCGCCGCTATTTATATTTAGTCGCTTAGACATCGAAGGCAGTATAACTGTTTCAAAATATACCCGAAATAAAAAGCATATGTGTGAGCTCGCTTTACTTTACCTATAAACAAATCGTGTGCCGATAAAAAAATAAACATTATCATGTACCATTGAAAGTATTAAAAATAATGTAGTAAACGTTTTTGCCTTAGGAGCAGTTGCATTTAACAAGTTTTAGTACAAATCATTGATTTGTATATTGTATGTCACAGATATAAATTTTGTTGAATAAAAGTGTTCTGTGGTATTTATTTTCTTTAGCAGAGTTTTGTCTGTATCAGCAACATTTAATTAACTAAACATACTGTTTATATCGTCCAAATAATAAACAAAAAACTAATGCAAAACAATAATGGTCGTTCAGCTTGTACAAAATAAATAATCTGCAACATCGTTTAAAAACAGCAATAAATTGTTAAGTTCAACATTATGTAGTTATACGAAGCATTTTCTCTCGCTTGAACTCGACCCATCTTAATGTTTCTCTACTTGTTTATTACATCATTTCAAAATACATGATACAATTACTCAATGTCATTGTCTGAAGAGATATTTAACGTTATTTATGCACGCAAGTACCGTAATATAAGACATCCACGTTAATTATTTATGTTATTTAACCGCCCAATCGCATTGATTATATGTCATTTTCCAAACTTCCTCAACTGTTTATATCCAAAAGGAAAGATATAAAAAGGATATATATTAACAAGACGGAACTTTATTAAACGGGCGAAATGTCATATTTCTATTAAGAACAATATCATCATTACATTCATGGCAAATCAAAATTCACAAGTAAAATTCATGCATTTCAACAAAAAATACTTAGTCATATTAATTTTCTTGACTGAATCTCTCATATAACTGCTGCAAACATTCGGAAAAAACTTGAAAACGTTTACTGTGCCACACTTTGATAAACCTAGAATAAAAAAATGTTCATGTTTTTTTCTATTCTATGTACAATTGTAAAAGTATCGGCACCAAATCTCCAAATAGTATTTAGCTATCCCGGAGCGAGTGCTTTCCTATTTGTTAAGCATATATAGATAGAAATATCTTTTAAAATATGAATAATAAAACTAGGTCACATTTAAAAGTCAACATAGATGTCTAAACAACAGACTGTAATATTTTGCATGAAAAAGACAGATCCGAAGCTTAGATTTTCATAGAAATTTGAACTTTAAGTATCTAAAGATTATTAATTTCTACCAATATAGAGAAAAAGGAACGGCTTAAATACGGCATGTACTGGATCAAATAATTTGCACGATATGTAAATAAAATGTTTTCCACATTCAAATGAATGTCTTATGTACCTTGAAGATGAGTATGTTCATGCAATCATTGCATCTACAAATATATTAGTGAACATTATGGTGCTTTTCTTTACAAGCAATGCCCCGTTCAGACCAAATGGAATATTTATCAGTTATTAAGAAATGACTTTAGTAATCCATGATCTTTTAATGTTACTGAAATTTGTAAATCTGTTAGTCGACTTTCATTGGTAGGAGTGTTCAATGTAAAATAATGATGCTTTCGCACCAAATAACTGTGTGTTATATAAACACATATAATTTATCAAAAATCATTCAACCGGAAAACCCGTGTAATATGCGCATGTACTTGAGGTACCGATCAATTCTTTGAATTGTTAAGGGATTGGATAAAGTCATCTTCGCTGCTCTCCCTCGTTCCACGGTGCATACCTCATTAAGTTTTATCAACCTCTGTCAAAATCACGACAATATTTTCGATATCAAAATCGATGGCATTGAAAATAGGCGGAAATAAACTAACACATTTGTAAAAAAACACCACCAAATCTTTCTCGTATGACATCATATGTATAGAACAAACACAATTGAAGGACGTGATGTGAAAGAAACAATTAATGATTAAGTCGCTCTAAACGGGATGGGGAAGGAGAAGTAGGTTTTAGTAGCCATCCTGTCCGTAAATTTTAGCTTATATATTATTGATATTATATTGATATTTTTTATTGATATTATATACAATATTGAAAAATTCATATTTTTCATTTCCCTGATTCTCACTTAAAATTTACTCTTCACTGTAGTTAAACATATTTTCTGTATTTTCATAAAAGATATTTAATAAACAAACAAAGTTTTTTAATGAATACATGATTGATTTTCATTGAGTGGTATGAACATAATCATAGTTCACTCGTCGCTACAGGTTCTTATGAAATATTTGCTTTCATACCGCTCGATAGAAATTAATCGTTTGTTTATAATATATTTCTTCCTTTAAGTTCTTACAATTGTAGTACATTTCCTTATATGTTTAAGAGAAATTAACGAATGTAATTATGCTTCCTGTTTAATTTTCCCTTCTTCATAGTTGCTAATTTGCCCTTCTTTCTGTGTAATTCTCACAGTTTTTCACGCAACCTTTAAATGCCAAAATGACAAAAGACAGCATCATTTGGTGTTAAAAATCCTGGAAAAAAAAAAACATTTTTTTCTTGGAAAATCAGAAACTGAAAATACCACCAAATAAATAACATCAGATTAAGTGACAGCTATTTATCATCTAAACTATTGTTTTAAAAGAAACTTGCTGGTATGTGATATTAAATTACATTGTGGGCTAAATAAAACATTAACTTGTCATATAAATAACTCTACAAAAATTATTTCTATATCAGATTTTCGTCTAGATGAAGCAATTCATTATTCGTGTTAATTTAGTCGAAACAAAAATATAGCGTAAATGCTTTTTATCAAGTTCCTTTTATTCAGTTAATGCAAATTAATTACAAATTCAAGTGAAAAACATAAAAAGACATAGCGTTATATTTATCATTTACAGACAAAAGCTATCCGACTTTTTTTAATTTACTTTATATGTAAAACATAGGGGTGAACTGAATAAAAGTAGAAATTTCATTGGTCGTTTTGCACTTTTTCCCCACAAGCACCACAAGGGTAAGTTGAAAAGCATTTGCAAACAAGCCCCGTGAAACACTCAAAGAAGACGCTTTAATGAAATCCCGTAAATGGAAAGTACTGCGTTAAGGGAAACGTATAATGCAATTTAAGCAACAAGGCAGTAAATGTTGTTTTTTTTTTTTGTTTGTTTTTTTTTCCTAAATTCATTTAGCAAATACGGAAGCTTCAAAGGGTCACCTCTTACGCGATCTTTTATGAGAAGATTTACGCAAGTCGAAAGAATTAAGGTGCAAAGGCATGATATCTTTAGTGTTTTCGCAAAAAATAATTCGAATAAACGAGAAGATTTGAGTAAATTGGCCAAATGTTTTCTTGCAAAAACAGAAACATTACACATAACGATTAATATTTTGACGAAAAATTAATAAAAGGTGTTTTTCGAAAAAAATATAGAGGCAATACATGATGCATTTCACTTTCTCGAAAAAGATTATGACGCAATACCTAATTCATTTCACCTTCTTGAATTAACTTTTGATGCATTACCATAATACATTTCATTTGATGAAAAAATGTTTGCGCAATGCCTAAAGTGTATTCCGCTTTTCGTTATAATTTTTGTCGAGATCGTCTTCCGTTTTTGCATACGATGGCTTATTATTTCGTTAAATAAGTTTTAATAAAATTGTGATATTCAAGACTACAGCAGGTATTTGTCGAAGTCATGGAGAAAGTTCTAACAGTATTGGTATGGTGTTATAATTTTTATCATCGTCATTATTAGTAGTATTACAATTAGTCGTAATAGGAGTTGTAGAAGTGGTGGTGCTGGCGGCGGTGGTTGTAGCAGCCCAGCAAGTATCAGTCTAAGTAGGTACATGTCGTAGTACACGTTTTGTTAGATTCTCACTCATTTGGCTTTTCATGAAAGCTTATTTCATAGTCAGTGATTTACAGTTGCCATTCCCTACCTCATTTTGCATTTTAATCCACGGAAACAAATTCTTAAACAGGAGCTGTCACTGAAATGACTTATGCCCCCGATAGGAAGCTCTGGCATAAAATCCTCAATATATGCCAAAATACTGGTTATATATACCCGACCTCCTTTGATAAATATCATTCCTATAATAGTCTAAACAATTTTCACCTAAAAATCATCATTAAGGGCCCAGAACTGTGCGAAAAAAAAATCATGTACAAAATCATGGCACAATG
>NW_026861713.1:0-15890 GCF_026571515.1 Ruditapes philippinarum | reverse complement strand
GTACGAATTCATTGACCTAGTCAGGCATAATGTCGTAATAGATTTATGCATATAAATGTTCTTTTCAAGCCATATTTGACCAAAGCTTAATGAATTAATGTATCATATGGTTCAAGAATAATTGGACAAATCGTTTGGAGAAGCGGACAAAAACCGTCTTGTCAGTATTATAAAGTCTTAGTTGCCTTTTTGTTGGACTTGGAGCTTTGTGTATCGCTAGACTTGTGGAGCTTTGTGTACCGTCAGAGCTCTGTGTCTGTCCTATTTCGGGTAAGTGTCACTATTACACAGTTTTCTGAATTTTGCAAATAGCGATAATAATGTGTGTACAGTATACATAATGAAGGAATAAAGTTTAATAGAACATTTACCTGTGATGACCTTTTTCATGACGTCCTTTTTGTTAAGCGTCACCTCTATTGTGATAGAGTTTTTGCCCAAACTGGCTATGAAGCATGCTGGAATATAAATGAAAGGAAAAGTAGTACAAAAAGTTAAATATATATATATCAAATATTTTCACGGGCTTGTTGCACAACAAGTGTATGTTTGCGTTACCTCATAAAATAATGCAAGTGAACAATGCCAAACCACCGCATGTGTGCTTTGGGCAATCTGACTTTTTTAGTCAGATAGTGATTTGGGTAAAGTTTCATCATTTTTTTTATATTTTTTTTATCATTTTTTTTAATTCCTTGCATTAATTTCCCAAATGAAAATAAAAGAAGCGTTACGCTACAGATTACTTTAAATTAACATAAGCATGTTTAGCAACACAGCATTTACTCGAGGGCAATAAAACTTCTCTTTTTTATTTTCGTCAAAAACTTTTCGTCTCTTTCCGTTAATCTTCGGATTATGAATAATCGTCGAAGTGTTGTTGAATACTACGTATGTAGCCGATATAATTTACTCCCAGGTACAATTAAACAATAAGTTATTCTATCTTCTGATATTTTTCACTTATTGAAGTGGAAATTAATATGTTATTTTGTTGAATCAATTATATTGGCAATTTCCTGGTTTAGACCCCTATGTATTTTTCTTGAGTAAAACTTGTATATAATACACTAAAGAAAACTGAATGAACCTTATAAATACTCCTGGTTTAGATCCCGGGGTCTAATCCAGGATATAGCCATTATATTACTCTAGGAGGGACTGGTTCTCAGCAATAATTATTATTAAGTCAGAAAAATAACCAATTCGTAGATTGACAAAGTCCTAACATATCTTCAGATCAATCTTCCGAAACTTTTATCATTATTTTCATTTGTTTTGTTTGGTATGAAAATTCTTATTGCACTCACCATCATGTTTCATTACTTTCTTGCAAAATTGACATTTCCCTTTGCTGCAGCCACCAACGTCGCCATTTTGTAGACCGGAAGTGATGTCATGGTCTCCCAGAAACGCTTGAAGAATTTCACCTAAATCATCGGCATCTGAATTAAAACAAATGTTTGAATGTACATTACTTCAGATTATTTTTTCGTAGGGATCTTTATAATGAAAAGTAACATTAATATTTGCATTTTTGATTTTCTTTTTCACTAAGAGAATGTTCCATCACCACAATAAAGCACTGAAGTGAGACTTGGTGATAAATAATGTAATATTATAGTATTTATCTATGTAAATATTGTTTGAAAACCAGTTTTACCATTGTAACAGAGATACCATTCGTATTTAAATATTAAACTATTTTTGATAACTGTTTACAGGGCTGTACACTTTGGGTCTGACCCCTCAGCGTCTGTGATCATAACACCATCGTCGGATACCCACGGCCGAACTATTAACATTGACCAGATAACTTGTCACTTGATTACATGTTAATCAACCGTCGGTATATCCGACGGGTGTCACAGCTGAACACTATATGTAGGTTACCGTTGTACAGTTTTATAATTTTGTATACTTTGAACAAGATCAAAATGCGAGTTGTATATTTCGTATAAAGTAACTTGTTTTTACATGTTTAAGTACTCTTATACATAATAAAATTATATCTGTTCAATCTAAATTTAACTATAAATCAAAGGACTGAAAGTACTTGAAACCAGGGAGGCATATAATTAGCAACATCTGTGTGTCATTACGTCATTGAGCAGATGATAACGGTAATTTATCACATAAACCAAGGCACGGGGATGGAACCTAATGGATCTCAAAATTGAGCATCGGTAAAAAATATATGTGAATTTTCGCTGCTCCAGATGTGCACTTTAACTCGATGTGTGAAAGGTAAATCACAGGGTAAGTTTTCAATAATTTAAACATTCACATAAAATTCAAAACATTTTTTAAGAAAATCGAAATGTGATTCTACCCCCTGGCTATCATTCATATTAACCCATTTTTGTTAACATTCAAACAAACCGTAAATGAAACATTTATTGACAATGGGCTCAGAATATAGGAATTGGCGGTCAAAATTCCATTTAAGCTCCATATGTACTAAAGAGATCCATAGGTGCATGATATAGAAATCATCAACATAAAACGGAATATTTCAATAATACCAAAAAAAAAACAAGTTTGCTTGAATTCAAACATGCGAGAGGACTTTTTGCAGCTGTTGTTTGTTTTAAAGGCTTGTTTAATATACTTTTATTCAGCTCGTTCAATGAATTTAGTATAAAAACTACATTCATTCAATATCCTCTATATTCAATTGCATTTTTTGTTGGCGTTTAACTCATAAATAAGAAATAAAATGTTCTGAATTCTTCCAAATGAATAAATGCCTTGATTTAAAAAGATATTATGATAAATTGTTTTCGAAAAAAAAAAAAACTTTTTTGCTTTCTTTAACAATGCGTTATCCAAATACTTGTTACTATTTCATTGAAACACGTGCCGCACTTACAAATAATTGTTTTAACATAAATAAACTGAAATGTTAAGATAGTTCTTTACTGTATTTTTACATGCGATAAGCCCGACTGATTGATAAAGAGTTTGATAAACATGAAATGGCTCGTTCTGAAATGTTCACCGGTTTAAGAAACAGTTTACTTAAGGCCGCCGCTGAGTATTAAAAAGAACTATAATTAAAATAATTAGAAGCTAAATCATTTTATGATTTGAAATGCTTCATAGAATAAACAATCATAAAATTACAATAAATAGTTTTCTATGAAAGATAATCCACAAAGCTAGCTTAAAATAAATGCTTACCTTCGGAATTCTCGGTCAGCGAAAGCGAAGTTTTCTCCAGTGTTACAGTACGACACGTAACATACGCTAAACAGCCGAACAAGATAAACAGCTTCGATCCCATAGTTCAGTCTTGACCAAAAAAAATGAGTGAACTTGCAAGCGTCTAGATCACAGACTGGTCCATTAGCAATTTAACTTCTATCCATATATATATACCCAATTGAGGAAATTAAAAAGAAGTGGGAATGAAACAAAAGACAAGCGTTTTTTTCGGAAATTCCGTTTAGTTTTTTTTGTTTGTTAATTCTCGTCACTTAAGATAAACATGAGATATGATTATAAGTGTCCTCTATTTTAAGTGAACAATTGAATACACTTAACATCCTTAAGGATGCGTTGATATATAATTGTATTGTACACTGATGATGACACAAAATACACAATAATGACAACAGCTGGAAGACAAAAGGAAATTTAAAAAACACGGAAAATATATCTGGATAATTTAGGAAAATGCATGTTTTATTGTGTGGTGGGTTTTTTTCCTCACCGGATCTACTTATGTCTTGAGTACGGACTTTCCTCCAGGCTACAAACAATATTTACAATACATAAAGTCAATCAGGACCTAGAAAGTAAAAGTAAAGCGATTAAGATGTCGAAAATAAAAGTAGTTCTTGTTAACCGCAAACCTCTTAACAAACTATGATAAAGTCAAATCCATAATCAACAACAGTAGCACGTACTGATTGACGGACACAATGGAATGCTTCATGATTTTTTTTGGTTAAATATCAAATAAACATTGAAAAATAAATTATGCTCAAATTTGAAATTTTGAAGAAGAAAAAAATCTGGCAAGTACTACACAGTATCTTTTGAAATGTAATTTAACCCATTACTTCATATACACGCCTTTTAACGCCTTTTTCACCCCCCCCCCCTTTTGTTGTCTCAAATGATGAAAAAATGCCTTATTTAGGCCCCAAACACTTGTTTTTGTTTGAGAAATGTTGTTCAAAAAAGTGACCTCTTTTTCGGCGCGGCCCCCCAACCAAGAGATACATCAGGGGGTTGCCAGAAGGGGGATGTGCCCCCTTCTGTTTGGGGGGTTTGAAGGGGGGCGGAGTCCCCCTCATCGCCAAGAAAAATTTTGGATTTGTGAGAGGCTGTAAATGACCCCAGATTGATCATAAGGTAACGTGTAACCAACGCTGAAAAGCATTTGACTCTATCTCAATCCATTGAGAAAGTGCAGCACTTTGAAATCAATTTTGATGGAAAAAATCAACGCAAAATAGTGATTTTTGGCAATTTTGAGATGTCCCCTCGTTGCCATGGTAACAGAAAATTTAAGCCTGAGCATGTTGTTGCAAGTGCAATGGTCCAGTCAACATTTGTGCCAAGTTTGATTAGTGTTGAAGCAGTTTTTATAGTATTATAGCAATTTGAACTTGTAACGGGAGACTTTTCAATGAAAACAGCCATTTTTCACAAAATGCTCATGAAGTAATGGGTTAATGAAAAAAATAAAAAATCTACAAAACAACAATTTTTCTTCAAATTTATATGACAGGCCATGTTTAAACATGAAAAAACGCGATTTAGGGTAATTTCAAGTATTTTCATCATTTTCAGTTAACCCATTACTTCATATACACGCCTTTTAACGCCTTTTTCACCCCCCCCCCCCTTTTGTTGTCTCAAATGATGAAAAAATGCCTTATTTAGGCCCCAAACACTTGTTTTTGTTTGAGAAATGTTGTTCAAAAAAGTGACCTCTTTTTCGGCGCGGCCCCCAACCAAAAGATACATCAGGGGGTTGCCAGAAGGGGGATGTGCCCCCTTCTGTTTGGGGGGGTTGAAGGGGGGCGGAGTCCCCCTCATCGCCAAGAAAAATTTTGGATTTGTGAGAGGCTGTAAATGACCCCAGATTGATCATAAGGTAACGTGTAACCAACGCTGAAAAGCATTTGACTCTATCTCAATCCATTGAGAAAGTGCAGCACTTTGAAATCAATTTTGATGGAAAAAATCAACGCAAAATAGTGATTTTTGGCAATTTTGAGATGTCCCCTCGTTGCCATGGTAACAGAAAATTTAAGCCTGAGCATGTTGTTGCAAGTGCAATGGTCCAGTCAACATTTGTGCCAAGTTTGATTAGTGTTGAAGCAGTTTTTATAGTATTATAGCAATTTGAACTTGTAACGGGAGACTTTTCAATGAAAACAGCCATTTTTCACAAAATGCTCATGAAGTAATGGGTTAAATATCTTTTAATACAAAAAAAGAAAATAAGAACTGTTTTAACTCAATACACTGCAGGTAATCATATTGTCATTAAAAGAACTGGCAGTTTGTTGGGTTTTTTAATTGTAGACAATATTAATTTGATTAGAGCTTTTCGAATATAGCTCATACATTCACTTATTGAAATGAGATATATTCAGGGAGAACTTACTAGAGTTCAATAAATTTCTGCATTGAAAGCATTTCACAGTATATCTTTAATAACTAAATATGTGTTCATTATATATGAAGTGGTACGTATAGGTCTATTATTAAACTACAGGACTCATTAGGCCTTCAATGCGTATTAGGGTGCTCAAGCTTTTCGGGCGGATGACGACCGCTTGCACGTAGAACTCCGCGCTTGTTTCACGTGCAAGCGGGCACGTGATTAGAATCTCCAACCAACCGTAGGCTAAACCCACCGTTCCGACAAACTTCAGAACTTTATGAATAATAACCGAGTTGTGCCGATTGTATCGAATAATCAGATTTTCGGCCGATTTTAAAAAAGCTCGGTTTCTTGTTAAATACGAAAATTACTTTCCGATGTTCAAAACGTTTATTATTTCTGTAGCGAATTTATATCATTATTAAATTAAAACAAATATTCTATATTAGATGTATGTGAAGTTAGGAAATGTGCACTTTTAAAAACACATCGTTTTCAATAATCTTGTAAAAATGAAAGACCTTTTCATTGAAAAACATGCAGAAAGTAAAGAGAACAAAATCTATTGCAAACAGTAGGCTTGTTGAATGAATGATATATATGTTTAATGAAGGTCCATTAGCCCGGCATGGCACAGAAAGAAGTTTTCGGCGTCGAGTACGGACCCCGAAAATGTTACCAACAACAACGACAACAACAACAACAACACATGTAGTACCTATAAATGTTGGGTTTAGAATACCGGTAAATTACGAACCGAAACATCCTCAGCTATTATATTTCTATCCGAAGACTAACGGAAAGTGCGGAAAGTTGCGATTGGTAAATTTCATCCGTGCCGTACCGTACACTTGCGCGGCAAGTAGGTTAAATGTTCAGCGGCCAATGGTGTCACTCCGGTACTGAGTTAGATCCAACCCGTTGTAGTTCTATTAATTTTTGAAGTGGCCCAGTATAAGTTCTCTTTAGTTTGATTGGTCTTAATTAAAGTATATTTATTGCCTGTGTGTAGTTTTTGTGTGTTATATACGGTCGCACAAAGGTACGGTGACACAAAGGTGACATGTGTGTGTGTGTGTTTTATCTCGTGCGCAGGCCGCACGAGATCTTAAATTATGTCGTGGCCACGAGTTACTATGTCGTGGCCACGAGATAATTAAGTCGTGGGAACGAGGCCACGAGTTTCTTTATCATGGCAACGAGATAGTTAAGTCGTTTAAGTCGTGGGAACTTGTGGCCTTGTTGTGTAATTGGTTAACCATTTTTATAGTTTTCAAATGAAACAAAACAATTTTCATATTTCATCATCATTTAATACATGTATATGTATATTTTGCTTTTTTTCCCCGTAGAACCAGTATTGAAAGTCAAATTAGACAAGCATTAATTAATAAATGGTAATTGTTATAAAACTAAAAGGCCTATCGAAGAAATGGCACTTGCCATTTTAAGTAATGTCATATCAGTGTACTTCTCAGATATCCATATTTTTTTTATTCTTTAGAAGTAAAATATGTTCTTAATAATGTTGAAATAATGGATTGAGTGTGTGTTAGATGTTACACAACTTAAAATTTTTAAGTAGCACTGAATATGCAGTCATGTGTCGTAGCAAAGTGTAAACAAGGTAGCAATTTGTCTTCCATACAAAATACTAATTCACTATAATCATACCAACTTCCTGCAAACTGGGACCAAAAATACACTTGAGTCGTGTCATGACAAAACCAACATAATGGGTTTGCGACCAGCATGGATCAAGACCAGCCTGCGCATCCGCGCAGTCTGATCAGGATCCATGCTGTTCGCTATGAATTTCTCTACATTTAATAGGGTTGGTAAGCGAACAGCGTGGATCCTGCTTAGACTACGCGGACGCGCAGGCTGGTCTGGATCCATGCTGGTCGCAAACCCATTATGTTGATTTTGTCATAACACGGCTCACTTAATATTTTCGGTCCCAGTTCATGTTTAAGGCTAATGAGTATGATTTTTGGAAACTGTAACAAGAAACTGCAAGTAAACAGTTTTTGAGAAATAAAATTAATGCATTTTTAAGGCATAATGTGCCTTTAAGAACGCATTTGTTCACAAAAAATTCTTTTTGACAGACGATACTGATTGGCTAAATCATTTATATTGTATGGTAGAGTTCCCCATGTTGTCTTTGAGTACACAGGAAATCGACTAAGAATGAAAAAATAACAAAATCTTACGCAATAACATTTCAAATCTCTATTGTTTTTTTTTCCTTTTATGCATTTCATTGCGAAATCTAGTCATAATTTACTGCAGCAATGTTTGTATTAAATGCATTATTTGACGTGAAGTGTTGTCACCGTACTCAGCAAAATCTTCGTGAGAAATTTACAACCAATTTCCGTCATCAGCCAACAGTTAAGAGCCACTTATGTAATAAAAGCGTTCACAAGGACATTAATAATTAAAAAATCATTTGAAGATGTAAAACATTTTTAACTTCCTTCTTGTACATGTATTTAATATATAGGGGTCGAAATGTCTTACCCAATAAGGGTCGAAAAGTCATGTAAAAAGGGGTCTAAGTGTCAAAGGGTCTAGAAGTCATGTTAAAGGAACTCCACTGAGGTCCAAAAGCCTAAAAACTAAAATTTGAACTCTTACATAGATCAGCTTCGGTACTTTAAACAAAAAGATATGCATAAGATAATTAAGATATATTTAGAAATAAATTGAAAATCGTATTTATATGCTTTTCTTAGTCCGATTTGAGCGAAAAGCGTTGAAACGTTTTTCAATGTTCTCTTGTCATTTTTCGCAGTAACAATATTTTTTTCTGGAAAAACTGAGTGAGCGAATGATCTGATTTTTTGCACACACTTTACTGGTCCAGACCTACATAAAATGGACAATTCATCTTTAAAAAAAACTATTTTTAATCCTGCCATGTCAAAAAATCTCAGCGGAGTCGAGAAGTCAAGGGGTTATTTGAAGTGTCATCTTGCCGTATATAACCACATCAATCTATGCTACTTTAACTGTGTACATCAGCGTATGATATTTAAAGTGAATTGGTCTATAATAGAAGTACCATGAATAATTACTCTTGATACTATTTATTATTAGACACAACAACAAACCACCAAATAATTATACACGGAAGTTGTTGACAAGTGTGAGATTCATGATCTGATACATCATATGTTTATATAGCGGATAATAAAGTGCACTAGAATATAATATTATTATTCATCATATAAAATACATGTTCATTCTACATCACTTAGACGCCATTTTATCGACATTTTTTTTTCGAGAAACAGTTCATTAGAATATCCAAATGATACATTTCTATTGTTTTTGTATCAATATTTTGAAATAATTATTAAACATGTGCATGCCTACTGTAGTCCAGTACACTTTAACTGAGCGTGTCCCTATTGTTAAGTTAACATGTTTAATTGTATGTGTGTGTGTGTGTGCGCGCGCGCTTGCGCGTGTTGTGTGTGCGCGAGCGTGCTTTCGTGCGTTTATTTATACTCGCCACCGGTTTCCCATATGAGCAAGTCCTCCAGAGACTGACAGTATAAGTCATTTTATATTTAGTTATTTTAGAGGATAGTGCAAGACACAGACACAGAAATATGCCAGAAGTCCAGAAGCTTCTCCTGGTTCTTTAGCGTGCCAGGTGTTTAAGCACTCATACATGTACATGGGACCACGATTTCAAGTATCATCCGATAGACTGATTAGTAATTTTAGTTGGCCAGCCTGGGAATCGAACTCACAATGTCGAGATTACAACTTTCGCGCTCTAGATAATCCATTGAGCTATATGCGAGCTGGTAAACACTTAAGCCTACCATATCGGAGGTAATCGTTGTGTAATATAAAATATGCAAAATGAACTAAACATATCTTCGCTCTTATTAAGTTAAGATGAGTGAAATAAAAACTAAAACTGTAACGAGTATTTTTTTATTAAGAAGTGAAGGATAATGTAAATAACCAACAAATGTATCGAAACAGTATGTACAAACATCAGCATTTATGTTATTATAACTATATTATACACCATTTCGTAACAATAAATAGAGGATATTGAATAAGTGTATGATCAATACGGAATTTATTGAACTAGTCGAATGAAAAAAAATATTATGCAAGCCTATGGCTTTTATTCAAATAGTTCAATAAATTTAGTAATGAGGCTACACGGATTTAATATTCCATTTATCACATACCAAAAATATGAACTTTTTTCAGTAAAAAGACGACATTTTCATTGACTCGCATATAGTGTAACGCTAACATTTAGCGCGTCGTTACGCTATGTTTGTACAAGAAAATTGATGAAGTCACATAAAAATATATGCACGCCGTGCAATACCATTTTTTACAGAGTTGCACAGCGAAATTGGTATGTGATAAACATTTGATATGGCATGTTATATAAAATACCATGATATAACTGGATACAATATACAGTTGTATTACATTATATTAATTATATGTATTACATTATATATGTATTACATTACACATTATGTACAGATTAAGATCTAGTTAATATAAAATCCTATCTTATTAAATAAAGGTCAAATTCTGTTCCCATTTTTTCCTGGTCCTTCAGGATTATTCATTCCAACAGTAAATATTTTAATACCGCCATAGACGGGGATAGTGGGTATGTGAAACGGTGCATTTTCCGCAATGTCTCATGAACAGAATTTGATAAAGAAAAAAAATTTTAAAATCAAGGGTTAGCGATAAACGGTTACATGCATGTAATATAAGTTATAAAGATTTTTGACAGGTTAAATGGTCGTACAGTATATAAAGGGTTGTTTAGAAATTCAGCGGCAAGGATTATATTGCAAACAACCGTTTATATATGGCCCAATAACCTGTTAGAAATAATAATAATGAATTTATAAAACAGCAAGCATCATTTTTGGGAAAAAAAAAGTGAGATTTATTAGACGTGCATATAAAACTTTATAATACTGCACGTTTGTAACGTGGCTTATCATTGGACAATTATGACGTTTATACATTATAATTAGTTATTAATATTTTTGACAGGTTATATGGTCCTATATAAACGGTTGTTTGTAAATAAAACCTGAGCCCCTAGGTGAGGGTTATATTGCAAACAATCCTCTATATACTGCCATACATCCTGTCAGAAATACTTATAACGAAAAGCATCATTTTTTTTAAAAGAAAAATGAGATTTCTTCATAAATTGACAGCAGCCGTGTATATTATTAGTTATAAAGATTTTTGACAGGTTATATGGCTGTATATAAACAGTTATATTGCAAATAACGTGCAGTATACATGCAGTACTATAATATTTGTTATAAAGATTGTTGACAGGTATATATGGCCCTATATTAACGGTGGTCTGGAAATATAACCTAAGCCACTAGGCAAGGGTTATATTGCAAACAACCATTTATATAAGGCCATATAACCTGGCAGGAATATCTATAACTAATTTATAATACAGCAAGCATCATTCTTAGAGGAATAAAGTGAGATTTCTTTATAAATCGACAGCAGCCATGTATATAAAACTATATAAATGTCACGATTATCCAATGAAAAGCGACGTTACAAATGTGCAGTATTATAAAGGGCCATATAACCTGTCAACAATCTTAATAACTAATAATATAGACATCACGATTATCCAATGAAAAGCAACATTATAAACATGCAGTATTATAATTGTGCATATAAATTTAAACTGTGCAAAAACAATATTTCCAAAATAACTGCACTGGGACAGTCTAAATTAGAGTAAATGGTAAAACAAGGGGAGAGATCAGTTCAAAATATTTCGTTTTTGTATTCTGCATTTTAATTTAAAGGTATACATAAATTGTACCTCCCAATTAGCAACAGAACATAATCAAATGACAAAAATCAAAAAAAATTGAGAGAAAAAAAAAATGCTTCAAAATATTAAAACTACAAGAAAGTTATATAGAACCTATTCATGCTTTAGCAAAGATATTCTACAGACCCTAGTTATGAAAGAAAAACAAAATCAAGATAATCTATCTTTAGCCTCAATGGTAGAGGTTAATTATCAAAAGTAGCCATATACCAAATACATGTATATTTTACACTATATACAAATATATATCATTAAAATGTGATAAAGTTTCCTCGTGCATTGTTGAAATAAATAAAATAATAATATTTCAGAAATAAAAAAAATCTACATATTCTCATTATTTTCAGTAGCGCTTTCAATGCTTTCTTAGCACATTTTCAGCCCAAATCTTAATTTGTTAACAAATTATTAAAATATACCATGTAAAGTAAATAAATTAATATTTTGGCAGAAGATATACTGAAAGAGATACCAAAAATATTGAAAATATGGAGTTTGTTATTATTTTATCTCTATATATTATATATATAATAATAATTGTAGGTTCTAGGAGAAATGGGCAGTATGACTGAAATAACGGAAACTAGATTACCGGATGGACAGACAGACGGACGAACAGTGCGCCCTGTGGGGGGCATAAAAATGTGTGTGGGGATAACAATAATATGTTCATAATATAGTGCAAAATAAGATTACAACAGCACTAAAAAGGACAACTTATAACAAATTAAATCAACATGTAGAATACCCTGTACTAAATACATGTAGAACATATATTATATACCATGTAAAGTAAATAATTCCAAATGTTATAGAAAGTACAGATAACAATAGAAGCATTGATGTGTTTAGACTCCAACCTGAGCACATGACATCAGTTGTTTCATGCAATGCATTTTTATTATTATGTAAAATTTATGATATCCAGGGTGGGTTAAGTTTTCAACCTCATGGACATTAATTATATAACTTTTAAAGGACCACAAGTTCATGTTTCATGCAATGCATTTTCATTCTTATGTAAAATTAATGATATCCACGGTGGGGTTAGTTTACAACCTCCCATGGTGGGTTAATTTACAACCTCATGGACATTAATCATATAACTTTTGAAGGACCACAAGTTACTGTTTCATGCAATGCATTTTCATTATTATGTAAAATTAATGATATCCATGGTGGGGTTAGTTTACAACCTCCCATGGTGGGTTAATTTACAACCTCATGGACATTAATCATATAACTTTTAAAGGACCACAAGTTACTGTTTCATGTAATGCATTTTCATTATTATGTAAAATTTATGATATCCATGGTGGGGTAAGTTTTCAGCCTCAAGGACTTTTAGATGACAACAAATTGAGTACCGCAAGTTAATGCTATGTACTAAATGATATGCTCTAAGCATTATGGTTTCCACAGTGAAGATTTTTATGGCTAGGCTTCAAGTTTCTTTTTATGTAACAATATTGAACAAGAGCACTGCAATTTACAATAAATTATTTCCGGAATATAAAAAGGACCTGGCCCACTTTGGATCACAGGAAAATGTATTATAATAATAAAATACCTAAGATCTGAGCATTATAGTTTCTGAGGATTTTCAACAGATATCATTTCTTCCAGAATCTATTTTAGCTCCAGTGAGTGACCAACATGAGCCTCATTTGAAATAATTTAAAGATCCTATAACTCAAAATTTTTTATGGTTTTATGCTCAAATGAGGATTTATCAACATTGGAAGTTCCAAAAAGCATTATTTGTAAAGATACTACCGAATTTACATTTCATGTAAATAAAGGGAGGTAATTAGAAATTTATCAAATTTTTCAATTAGAATTAAATGCATACATTTAAATGATTACTTATAATGCGTATAAACATTTGCAGTACATATTAAACACATTCTTGGATGTTTGGAAACTGTTTTAGGAGAATAGTTATACAAAATGTACATATATATAATTTCACTTAAGTGTTGTTACATTCTTAATAACAACATACAGGATCTTAAATATGCAAGTTGTATTTGTTTTAAGAAGAAACTATAGATACATAGGCATCATGTAAACATATTCATATGCAAACGTTTGAGCATTTCATACTCAGGTGAGCTAAAAATATGAAAACAAATTTGCAAGTAAAATCATAAAAAATACACCACCAGATAATGTAAAATAATTTAATTGCCAAATTCATATAATGACAATTATACATGTTATACCCTGTAGTTATCCCCACTTTTCTTTAATAAATTAAATAAAATAAATATTTAGAATCTTAATCAAAAACCAACATTGTAAAAAGAGAATAGCTACTTTTCCTTCAAATGAACAGGCTTTTCATTTTTCGATAAACAACATGCGCGTACAATAAGTGTGTCAATGAATAAGGGGACACAACTCTAATAAGAAAATAATTAAATTGAATGTATTGTAAATCAAAAAATATCAAAAATACAAAAATACCACCAGATAATTTACAAAATAGAATCTGAAACAAAAACCAACATTGTAAAAACTATTTTTCCAATAAACAATAAGTCTTAGACTTGTATATATAATAAGCGAAAGATCAACAAAAATAATATGTAAACATAAAGATCATTATAATTAACACAGTTACGATGGAGAAAAATTTCCCAAATATACAATAAATGTACATGTAATTACCATGTTGTAATTAATTAAAAATCATTAATAAAAATAAATATGAAAATTTATCCAAATATACAATTAATGTACATTTTCTTGTTATACTATAATTATAATTAACTAATTAACCAATATATAGAGGATATTGAATGAGTGTAGTTTAATACTAAATTAATTGAACGAGTTGAATAAAATCATATTATGCGAGCCTCTGGCAAGCATAACATTGTTTTATTCAATGAGTTCAATAAATTTAGTATTGTATCTACATGAATATAATATTCTATTTATCACATATATAAAATAAGAACAGTTAACTGTTAACATGAGTAATTTTTCAATGATGCGCCTATAGTGTAACGCTAACATTAGAGCGCTTTAACACTATGTTTCTATATAGCAAAAATGACGTCAAGTCAAAGTGTTATTACACTAGTGTAATATGGCTTTATTACACTCCTGCGCAGCGGTTTATGTGAAAAACATCTGTACTCATGAAATGGATTTGCCCAGCTTTAAATCTGGATCAGTCCACTTAATGTTTAATATATAATATAACAGGATATTGAATGAGTGTTGATTTAATACTAAAATTTATTGAGCAAGTTGAATACAATGTAAAATCATATTATGGGAGTCTCTGGCAAGTATTATATTGTTTTATTCAACAAGTTCAATAAATTTAGCATTGAATCTACAAGGATACAATATCATATTTATCACATATCTACAATAAGAACTGTTTACAGTTAAAAACAGTTATTTTTTGTTTATTTAACACGAGCAATATCATCATCAGTTACCCACGGTATATATTACATAAATACACAATGTACTACATTATCTATAAAAAGATGGCATCTTAGATGTATGATAAATTATATTTGGCACTCAGCCCGTAATGTCCCAGATAATTTTATGAGACTGTCATTGAAATAGACTAACTCTGGAATATTTTGGGTTTTTCCCAGTTAATCCGAGGGTACAAACAAACTTTTACAGTTACAGCTTCCAAATTAAGCACAACAGGTTGACTAATATATTGTGACCGATAGGTGCACAGTGAAGCTATATAATGGTAAAAGTTTGTTTGTAACGAGGAATTAGCATGGAAAAAACCCAATTTTGCAGAGTTCCAGGTAATCTATTTGGTGACATCATGGAGGTGTCCTAAAGAAGATTTTTCATCCCGGAAAACAAAAAGTTAATTAAGGTAGTCTTACTGTAATTCTTTCCCACCAAAATAATCTAACATTGGCAAATATCATAGCAAATCGGTTATTTCCGGAACGATTTTTTTCAAAATCTTTGTTATTAGATTATTAACAATCACTAGTTTTTTAACCACTATGTACTAAATTCCGGTTATAAATGGTTCAGAATTATTGAATATCAAAGATTGTGAAAAAATAACATTCATGACCAATTTATTACGATATCTGTCGTTGTTAGAAAAATTTTTTGGCGGGAAAGCATGCATTGCAGTAAGACTACCTTAACATCACATACAGCCATAACTATCAAAATATAACGCCAAAAATTTGAAGTCAAATTAGCCTTACTGTTATGTCTTCATAATTATGCAGTTAATATGAATTATCTGACCTACAAAAAAGTATATATTATTATCTACACCCTACAAAAGTATATATATATATATATATTATATATATATATATATAATATATATATATATATATATATATATATATATATATATAT
>NW_026861712.1:0-20536 GCF_026571515.1 Ruditapes philippinarum | reverse complement strand
AAAACACCAAAATTTAAATTTTGCAGACCTCAGTTTCCAATGTTGCAGGCTTAGTTTGATTAGACCTGTTCTTGGATGATTGCTGGAAGTTCAAGCTGCTGACTGAAGGATTATAAAAAATTAAAGTCAGGATATGTAGAATTTTGGATTTATAAATATTAGCTGAAAAGGTGCAACGATACATTAGGATGAATGGAAAACCACTTTTTGTGGGCACCGATCTTGATGTCTACTTTAACTATAACAATTTCAATAATCAATTAAATTTTGATTCACAACCAAAAAATGTTCCTCTCTGACTAGTGTACCACTTTATCATGTAACATACAATTGATTAACTTAACTTGGTCAGCCAATCAGTGAGCACCTGATGTTGTATTTTCAGTAAGCAGATCAGAATGGCTTCAAACTCCAAAGTAGAAAAGTTAAATCTCAAAAATCCCCAAACAAAACTTAAAAATAAAATATGTAGGAATGCTTTGGGTTTCGCATTAGTAAGAAATTAAACAAAGCAACATGTAAGATATGTTTTGCTGGCATGTCATGTGTACAACTAACTTGCTGCAACACATGAAAAGAAAGCACTGGCAGGTGTTGATGTGTTTAAAAAGCCTAGCTTTAGTTCATAAAAAAAAGTCAGATATGTAAGTGAACTAGGCATTCTACTGTGTAGTTTGTTTGATTAAAATTGTTTTCCAAATAAACCACTTTTTATTTTCATAAACACTACTAGTGATGAAAATTCAAATAAGTTGAGAAAATGGTTATACAACTAAAGAAATGAAGAAAAAAAACCTATATGAAGGGCAGCTCAGTTTTCTACAGCAAATAAGCAGGATTATCAGCTTAAGACAAAAAGTAGTAATCAGACATGAATCAAATCGAAATATTAGGGAATCAGTGTGCCTGGAATCAAAATCAAATTGTACATTTGGTGAATCGTTGCAGCCCTAATCAGCAAATGTGTTCATACGGCCACGATCATGGAACCTTCAATGTGACACTCATGTGCCATTCTATGTGGATAGTCCTCAATAGAAATAATGCTAGAATCATGCCTAAGAAAACAGAGAAACAGAAACTACATTTATATTGCAAGACCTTGTTTCCTTCCCTCCAAACAAATCTGAAGATTATCTGAATCTCAAAATGCTTCCTTACAGGCCTCAATATACTCTTGCTCAATAACTCATGCATAGTGTGTACTAGATATCAAAATTTCGCATTTTGCACACACATAAGAACATTAATAACTAAATTGAAATCTTGACAGGAATTTATGTAATACAACAACTGAAATAATGCACATTGGTTTATCCAAAGTATTTTATTCCCTAACATTTTGTGCACACATCATTATAGCAGTTGGGAACCCCCAGTAAAAAAAGACTTTCAGTAGTATACGTGTTCATGGGGAGCATAGATATGACTAACACCAAAATCTGTTTTTTTCTGTATTAGCTTGGAAAAGGATAAATTTCAATAATTGAGAATTGCTCAATGAGATTACTGTTAAGTTACAGATCATAATTTAAATGTTTCAGGTTGTCTACATACTCCAGGGCTAGAATTTTGCATTTTTGTCCACCAGCAAACTTTATGTGAGTGACTTAAATAAATTTACAAGGTTTGAATTTTGACTCCCATTGTACAAAAACCATGCACTATTGTTAATGACATACAGTGTGAGTCAAAATATTACAAAGTTTTATGATGTGGTACATTTAAGCCACTATGGTACATTTAAGCAGAATTTGTTTAGGGAATCCTCTAAAACCCTGTACCTTCATAGTTCTTTCATTGTTTAAAATTTTGTTAATTAATAGATACTCAATAAAGAAGAAAGTTTTTATTATCCCCCGCCGATGGAATCGGGAGGGGGATATAGTTTTGGCATTGTCCGTCCGTCGGAATTTCGTTTCCGGAGTAGTTCTCTGCAACTACTGGCTGGAATTCAACGAAACTTTATGGGAATCATCAATATCAAGAGGAGATGCGCATCTGACCGTCCGTCCGCCCGAATTTCGTTTCCGGAGTAGTTCTCTGCAACTACTGGCTTGAATTCAACGAAACTTTATGGGAATCATCAATATCAAGAGGAGATGCGCATATCGTAGGCTTGTTCCGGTCAGACACTTTAACTCAGAGTTATGGCCCTTGATTAGTTATGCAGTATGCATATGGAGTAAAAATCGTTTCCGCGCTACTTCTCTGCAACTACTAGCTGGAATTCAACGAAACTTTATGGGAACCTTCAATACCAAGAGGAGATGCGCATGTCGTCGGCTTGTTTGGGTCAGACACTTTAACTCAGAGTTATGGCCCTTGATTAGTTATGCAATATGCATATGGAGTAAAAATCATTTCCGGAGTAGTTCTCTGCAACTACTGGCTGGAATTCAACAAAACTTTATGGGAATCATCAATATCAAGAGGAGATGCGCATATCGTCGGCTTGTTCTGGTCAGACCCTTTTACTCAGAGTTATGGCCCTTGATTAGTTATGTAGTATGCATATAGAGTAAAAATCGTTTCCGCACTACTTCTCTGCAACTACTGGCTGGAATTCAACAAAACTTTATGGGAACCTTCAATACCAAGAGGAGATGCACTTATCATCGGCTTGTTCCAGTCAGACACTTTAACTCAGAGTTATGGCCCTTGATTAGTTATGCAGTATCCATATAGAAAAATATTTGTTTCCTCGCTACTTCTCTGCTACCACCGGCTGGAATTCAATGAAACTTTATGGGATACTAAGAGGAGATGTGCATATAGTCGCCTTGTTCCAGTCAGATACTTATAACTCAGATTTATGGCCCTTGATTAGTTATGTAGTATGCATACATCTCATTAGCATTTCCAGATTTTACTATTTAACACAAAGTTATGGCTCTGTTATTTCCCTGAATATTTATCAAGTTCAAAGAATATTACTGTTTATGCCATGATTAATATATAAATAAAGCCTTATGTCTTCAGTTGTTGTGTTAATGATAACCAGTACTCGGCGGGGGATATAAATTCAACGAATTTGCTTGTATCTCTATAGTCCTTGAAAAAAAGTGGTTTAAGATATGAAAAACATGAAAGTTTTTGTCAAAGAATTAAACTTTTTGTCAAAGATGAATTCTTTATGTAAAGATCATGTTATGTCTAAAATGTTAACCGATAGCCAGCTATTTTATATTCTGAAATTATATAACATTATTGCCTTTGATCGTCATTGCTAGCTAGAATATCAAAAAGATACATCAATCAAAAATGCCAGCAGAGTTGCAAAATCTATGTCAGCGCTTGTAAGAAGTGTGCTGTGTTCACCTGGTCTGTGAATGGTGCCAGTGTATCTGAGAGATTGTGATTTTTTCATGTTTCAAGTGTTATAGCAGACCTAGGCAGCTGTCAGACTCTTAGAGAGAACACCATCTGGAGCCTCTTCAGATCCTTGTAACTAATCATTGATTTATTGTATGATATAGTCCACATTCTCTGTTTTTACTTTCTACCTTAGGTTCTTATTTTCTCTAACAGTATTTTTAATATAGGTATTTTTTTACAGGAACTGAAATCTGCAAAATTCATAAATGATATTAAAGGGTTTAGTTCTCTAGGTCAGAGTGGATAAATATATGCTGACTTTGGGTTGATACTTTTATCATTAATGCTGTATATTTGAGTCACATTGCATTCTTTCAAGTATCTTGCTAGGTTATACCAGGCTATGTATTCATGTAAGATGCAATGTTCCTGAAATCCCTTTAAATTACAATGGCATGGGCAAATTTCAACAAAGGGCAAGTCCATTATACTGACTTTAGATAGATTAAGGTTTAACACTGCTGCTTTATTGACTATCCTAAAATGTTTTTGTCTCTTGTATTCACTGGTATGCACTGACATCTAGCAGAAAGACCATGTTAGCTACATAGTTATTGCTATGTCCTTTTTAATGTACAAAAATGTGTATAGTTATCTCCCCCTACTAATGGAATCTGAATAAGCTCCTTTTGTTGAACAAAAACTGACCTGTTTTAGATTCATAGAAAGTGATATCAGTGATTAAAATTTTGAAAATTGAAAAAAATTTCTCAGCACTTTGAATTTTTGGACACTGTAAGGACTTTAACAATCAGTAGCCTTTGTCAAATTGCAATAACGGAAAATTAAGAGAAATTTTAGTCTTAAGTTTTTTTAATAAATAAGTAGCATTATAATCTGTTAAAGAATAAATTATCTTTTGTTTAGATTCTGCTGAAATTGTATTGAGTATTTTTTATATAATTATATATCTATAGGATACTTTAAAATTTAATTTAACTGAACTAAAATAATTTGTAGTAAGTATTTCAAGACAAGTGAGACATTTATATTTGTTGATAGAAAAGAAATGATATAATAAGACACATCATTCCTTTACTGAGGGTAACTTTGTCGATTACAGCTTATTAATAGTAAATGGTTTTTTTTGGAATATGCAAAAATTTCAGACCTGGTTTTCTAATGTTTTTGGGGATTTCTTTTTAGCTCGACTATTCGATAAGAATAAGTAGAGCTATTGCAGTCACCCGGGCGTCGGCGTCGGCGTAACCACTTATGTTAAAGTTTTTGTAATAGTTCAAATATTTTCAAAGTCCATTGACATATGGCTTTGAAACTTTGCACACTTGTTCACCATCATGACCCCAACCTGTAGACAGGAGGAGGTAACTCTATCAAGCATTTTGACAGAATTATGCCCCTTTTTCGACTTAGAATTTACGTTAAAGTTTTTGTAATAGTTCAAATATTTTCAAAGTCCATTGACATATGGCTTTGAAACTTTGCACACTTGTTCACCATCATGACCCCAACCTGTAGACAGGAGGAGGTAACTCTATCAAGCATTTTGACAGAATTATGCCCCTTTTTCGACTTAGAATTTACGTTAAAGTTTTTGTAATAGTTCAAATATTTTCAAAGTCCATTGACATATGGCTTTGAAACTTTGGACACTTGTTCACCATCATGACCCCAACCTGTAGACAGGAGGAGGTAACTCTATCAAGCATTTTGACAGAATTATGCCCCTTTTTCGACTTAGAATTTACGTTAAAGTTTTTGTAATAGTTCAAATATTTTCAAAGTCCATAGACATATGGCTTTGAAACTTTGCACACTTGTTCAACATCATGACCCCAACCTGTAGACAGCAGGAGGTAACTCTATTAAGCATTTTGACAGAATTATGCCCCTTTTTCGACTTAGAATTTACGTTAAAGTTTTTGTACTAGTTCAAATATTTTCAAAGTCCATTGACATATGGCTTTGAAACTTTGCACACTTGTTCAACATCATGACC
The DNA here is from genome assembly GCF_026571515.1 of Ruditapes philippinarum. Taxonomy (NCBI): domain Eukaryota; kingdom Metazoa; phylum Mollusca; class Bivalvia; order Venerida; family Veneridae; genus Ruditapes; species Ruditapes philippinarum. The sequence goes on along the minus strand of NW_026861712.1, from coordinate 15,198 downwards.
CCAACCTGTAAACAGGAGGAGGTAACTCTATCAAGCATTTTGACAGAATTATGCCCCTTTTTCGACTTAGAATTTACGTTAAAGTTTTTGTAATAGTTCAAATATTTTCAAAGTCCATTGACATATGGCTTTGAAACTTTGCACACTTGTTCACCATCATGACCCCAACCTGTAAACAGGAGGAGGTAACTGTATCAGGCATTTTTTTTACTATCAAGCACTAAGAATAGTCGAGCATGCTGTCCTACCGACAGCTCTTGTTTGTTTTATTGTATTTAGTGATGTGAAGGAGTTATTGTTTTAAGTGTTTGTAGATTTGAATGTTTACTTTTTTCTGATTTATTTGTATATGTCATAAACTGTTATCTTCATGACCATCTAAATCACCACTTGACTCTATCATAATTGATAAATTGACCTTTTCACTCCAATGCTCAAATTATTTGATAAAAAGCCTTGATTTGCCAAGTTAAGCTTTTAACTATAAAACATAATAAAATTCATAAAGAATTAAGAATGGAGAAAATATAGAAAATGACAAAGGGTTAAAACTAAAAGTACAAGTAGCACAGTTTCAAAGTTCCTTAAAAAGTTTGTTTACTAATTAATATAGATGAGTATTATGGTTGCATGTTCCTCATATTTTGTAAAAAAAAAATTAAAATACAGATTAAAAATTTTCACTGATTTTTTCTGTATATGGTTCAATGTTTGACTTAACAGTTTTCTGAGTTAATCCATTATACCTCAAAGCACATGTTAGTAATTAAATTTGTCTCAGTCTTAGTTAAATTTAGTATGTATGGGTATCATACAATTTAGAAAAGGTGCACTGATTTCAGATTTATGTACATCAATAAAAGTCTTATGATTCCAACATATGATTTGACCTGAAACAGAAAAAAAATCCAGAGCACCCTTATCAAGAGAGTTACCATTATAAATGAACAGGACAGTTTGATTAGCCTAATCACCTGTTTTCTCTCTGAGAGCTTATTACTGGGCTTGTATGAAGCTTGTTTAGAAAGTGGGATGTTTTCTTTCCTGTCAAGTTTATTTCCTTCTCATTGGTTACCCTTACTGATTACATCTGCTCAAATATCTAATACTGTAGTAGTTTGTGTGGCTTTCTTTATTGTTTGTTGATAACTAGTGTTATCTTAAGTTTTCTATTGTAAACTTTTCCCTTTACATGAACTGTGCTGTACTGCATCTGAACCTGGTATTGGTATTTACAGTGTGGATAATAAGTTGTGGTGTGACAAGAGGGATTTTTTTTAAAAGGAAAAATAAAATATGATATTTCAATGAGGAATTGACTCCTAAACTATCTTAGATGAAAGGTATTATATTATTGTTTTAAGATTCCTGTTTATTATAAATTGCATTTTTTATAGATATTTATTTTAGTTTGAGCATTTTCAGTAAAATATTCTTTTTTTGTGTGAAAAAGTATTTTAGCTGTAATATTGTAATTATTAATAGAACAAGTAATTATAATGATTATAAAAATATAATTTTATAATATGCACCTAATATTATTTGATAATTTCAAAATTACTTTCCTTTTTTTGACACAGTGTCATTAATAATGCAAGAAAATATTAATTTACACCCAGTAAAACACCATTAAACTTATGTGGTGAATATTTTGTTGTAAATGGTGAATGACTTGCAATTTCTAAGTATTTCAAACACATTAACAGTATATTAACCATTGATTTTTTTATGTAGTCACAAACTTAAACATGCAATTTCACATTTAATGATGCATGGTATCATTATAATACATTATGCTTGCAATTTGAGCATTTGTATCTTTAGCATGACTTTGTTTATCTGTGGTTGTAAAGTAGGGAGGCTGGACTATGTCATGCACTGCAGATTATTTTTGAACTTTGATGTACTTTACATTGTTTCCACATCTGATTGTTGTAATGGACCTGCTTTGCTTTAAATGTCTGTTCGTTTTTTCAGGGGTGTTCATTTTGAGAAATATGAATACTTGAGTAAATTAATAACATTATTTATGATATTCAAAATATAATTATACATACAAGTTAGGACTCTGACTTAAAAAAAAAAATGATGGTTAAATTGGTTTTTCATAACAAATTAATTGTGTCAATAATACTTTGTTAATTAGTTTTATTTATAATTACCATTTGCTTGTGTTTTTTAAACAATTTATACTCATGATATACAATTACGTTTGACTTAATATTGAAACATTAGTGTCCAATAAGAGTACACTTAATTAACAGCTAAGACATTCTTGTGGCCACATTCCATTCGTTACTAACATAGATAATTCAGTATCAATTAGCCAGGCACGCTTTTTCAAATTGTCACAATTTACTAACATGAAAGAAAAGTCCAATAGCCAAGCATGAATACAAAATCAGCTTAACTTTGTGTATTGCCATAAATAAATAAATAGGGCAATTTGTGGTTGAAAGACTATAGGTTTATTTGTAATCTTTGTGGGAAATAGGCCTTAAAGGCAAGATTTTAGTTTTGTTTTATTTTTGAATACTTTTCTTAATGTAAAATTTACATTTATATTTTTGTATACATGCCTATTACATGCATGTCACATTGTTTAATGTACATGCCTGTTGTACCACCTTTTAGAGTTTTTATCTGGCCATTTAATTTGCTAAGTGATTTCCTTAACATCTGTGAGGATGCTGCTGCTCTTTATTTTGTTGAATAATTAGCATTTTAGCTTTCTCATGCCAGAGAAATTGTTGAGATGTTTCCTTGAGAATTTATTGTTTATTAACATAAGAATTAAGGAGAATTTGTTTATGTAGAAGTGCCAGTGTATAAACATGTTGGGGAAATTCTGAAAATCTTAAATTCTTTGAACAAGGCATATAAAGTTTTGAATGCTTTGATACTGTTTCTGATGGCAGAAAATTGTCAATTTGAAAAAAGGAGTGATAGAAATACGGTCTCCATGGCTGAGTGGTAATGTTTCCTGGCTTTGAATCACCCAGAACCACTATGTATATGTATCCTGCCAGAGATTTTGGATTATTTTGTCAGATGGCTTTAAAGATAAAATGTTATAGTTCTATTAAAATAAGTGTGAAACAATTAATGCATTGATTAATTGGCACTTCAGATGTTTTGCTCCTCAAGTAAATGCTGGAGGAGAAGCCATATAATGACATTTCCAGTGTCAGTGTGGAGAAATGATGTAGAAAATACTTTGTTTAGGAAGCTAAAAAAATAATGTAAGACTTTAATCCTAATAAACAATAATTCCTAATAGGGAATGTCAAAAACCATCATTCTGTAAAGTGATAGCTTGAATATTAGTGCTGTCTGAACCAATTTTATACCGGTGTCTGCAAGTATTTTGATATCAAATTCTCTTAGATTGTTTAAATAAGCCGTTCTAAACACAGATCCATTATAATTGATTCAGCAGGGTGAGAGATTATGGACTGAATCACTATGGTGACTGAATCACTATGACGAGACAGGGACATTATAATTAAACTGTCAAATTGATGTTAAAATGACCACTCAAACCATTTAGTCATTAACATGCTGACTTTCTCATCCCTCTCAACAATTGTTATGAGGCTGTTTAATAAATTATAGATTAACCAAGATAGAAAATGACATATAGATAAGTTGTGGCATAGGGTTTAATCTTTATTCAAGATTGTTTACAACTTCCCATATTGAAGTAATTGCTTAATTTGTTACAGCAGTAATTGGTAAGAAATTGAATTAATTGATGGTATAAACATCAGCCTGAATAGATGACTGAGTTAGTTGTATGTTGTTTGGTGAAATGAAGTCAATAAACAGTCAGCTTGATTACAGTGAAAAGTAATCACATAGAACAGAATAATTAAAGACATGCTCATTACTGTCAAATATTGTAGGGCTTTTAATTACTGATACGTATTATTGATATATTTGGTTATACATTCAGCCAGCTGTTTTAAGGATATAAAATGTTGCTGTTTTATTTATCCAGTTTTGTCTAACTGGTTCTATCCAGTTGCCAATGTACTGGTTCTGAGGAATCATTCAATCTCAATTAAGTGATGGACATTTATGCCATATTGGGTAATAATAGAACCAAATGAATTAGCTGAGTATGATGCTTAGATGTTTTTTATGCTGAAATCACTGTACTGTCTTATTGATTATTGACTGTTGATAAAATATCATTTTATATTGTCAGTATTCAACAATTTAAAGCATTGATAAAATTGAGTTAATTTATCAAGGTATTGCAAACATTGAAACTTTATTAAATGACACTGACAGATTACATGGATTATATATATATTTGAAAATCCAGTATGTGATGTCTTTGGAAAGCAGTATGTTGTGGTAAATAAGGGAGAAAATGCACTATTTTGTTATAACATCATGGATTCGTTACCATGAAATGCTCTTTTTCATATAGTATAAATTGTTTGATCATTATAAATGTTTATATCATTCTACATTGTACTTTCAGGTTCATTATAGAATAACATGTTTAAGAAGAAAAAGAAGCCAGAGATATCTGGCCCAATAAACTTTGAGCATCGTGTTCACACTGGGTTTGACCACCAGCAGCGCCGCTATGTCGGTCTGCCCTCACAATGGCAGGGGATTGTTAGTGCCGAGACATCGGACAGGAGGAGACCTATGATAGATCCCTCAAGTATCACTCCAGTAGAAATACAACCTCTTAAGGTATAGTGTGTGTTTTTTCATAGACTTTATTTCATTGTTGTTAATTTTATGCAGTTATTTTTGTTATACATTTATCAATATTTAAGAAATGCATTTAAGATAAGAAAATTATATTAATAGTGAAAACTTAAAATGAAAATAAGCAGGAATCTAAGGGCATGCTGCTTTAAGTAAGACAAAGTTGTTTATATGTAAATGATGAATTAGTTTTTCATATGTCAGCAGTATTTTATAAACTTTTTTTCTTTGAAATTATGATTTTAATCAGAAATCTATTTTCCAAGTATCAGAATGTGCTAACATAACTACATAACCAATACTCTAGAAATGTTAAGAATGTTCATAATAATTTAAAAAGCAATTAGATTAAAAGTATCTGTCTGAGAATTCTTTATGTGATGACATATTATAAATAAGTTATCTTGATTTCTTAACAGGCCCCATTAATCATGATCTTATTAAGAAATACCTCCTTTATGTTCAGGGGGAATTTTCTTTAAAAAAAAATTGTAACTAAAAGATAACATGCCAGAAATATCACAGACTATGGAATTTAACATTATTTTATTCAATTTAAAATGTTTGGATTTATGATAATGAGTATTTGCTGGATCTGAGTCTGAATTATGTATGATAAATAAAGAGAGAATGGAATTTGAATCTTGTCCAGCATTGGAATAACCTCATCAAAGTGGTTGTCATGACTTGTCCAGACTTGTGTAGGAATAGGATCCAAGTCTGGGAGGCAATCTCTTCTGATAAATTCTTCTAGAGAAATATTTACTCAGATTATGATTTGATTTATTGATCTTTATACTGCCTGCATCTAGATATGTCTTGGGAATTAAATGAAGAGGTTCAATGATACAATTTGGCGAGATGACAGCAACTTTTGTCATTTCAGGTTGACAGATTTTGTTCTTAGGTAATAATGTATTGATTTATTTTGCTATCTTGCATTGTTTCAGACTATTATAAGAGGACATTCCACATTGCAACTTAATGGAGGAAATCCCAACGGCATGTTTGGGGGTATATCGGTGGCTAGATCAAATTCACTAAGAAATACCAGTCCACCGGCCCGCAGGAAATATCAACCAGATCAGAATCATCCGCCAGTACCAGAAGATGGTCAGATGGGGAACCGAGGTCTACCAGGGAACCAACACCCTCAGTACCCAGGACCTCCACCCTATAATAGGGAAAATCGGGATCCTTATCAAGAACATAATAGAAGGGATAATAGGGACCCTAGAAACAATATGTACCCAGAAAAAAATAATCAGCTTAGAGACATGCGGGATAATCATTATCCCAATGACAGATATGATTCTAGAGACGGATATCCTGATGCTAGATTACAGCCTCCAAGGGATGATTACAGAGGTTCGCACCCAAACAGCAGGGATCAGAGTTTCGAGCAAGACCGGCGGTCTGAAGACTCTTTTAGGAGACTTAATGACTCTCATGATAGTAGAGATATGATGATGAGAAGAGATCCACACGAAATGTCACAGCCTCGGCACAATCAAATGCCACCTGGTGGACGAAGTCCGCCTCACCAACAGATGCAAGGCTATCCTGACGAAAGGTTCAATCAGCAATACCCTAATTCTAATGGAACATTACCACGGCAGCCACCACAACATCAAAATATGCAGGGATATAACAGTTTGCCTAAAAATCCACAACATCAGTATGATAGGGTAAGCTTCGCAAATTTTCATTTTATTTATCAATTAAAAAGTGAAAATAGTACAGCACCTTCAACAATCAGTCATATACTTTATTTTATTTATGACAGTTACTATTGGACATCAGTAAATCCAAAGTGAAGTAATAGTTGATCTTTGTTAAATCATCTGAACAAAAAGTGCCAATGAAAAGCTTTTGTTATGGCTAATTGTCTAACATCTGTTGTGTGTAGTGTATGTATTGCCTTAATGGACTTTTACAAAAGTTTTATAAATCATGACATTTGTTCAAAGTTTCTTGAACCTGAAATCTCATTATTTACTTAGACTTATATCAGAAACAGACTTGGAATCTTCTGCTCTGAGACTTTATGCTCAGAGTTTTAGACATTTTGCAAATGACATAACTTTGTGGTTTTCTAGGAAGGTATTTAAATCCTTCCCTAAGGGTCAATATAGGCCCTTTCCATGTGTTCACTTAATGTGACCCAATGAATTGTTTCTGTATGAATAGATCCAAGTTGAGGGATCAGGGTCCATCATGGCCCTCTTGTTCAATAATGGCATCTAACATATTGTTAGATAATGTTACCTGAATTGAGAGTAATTCAATAGCCTTATATTTGTATAGGCTATTATTATCCAAACATGCTATACAATTATTACAGGCCAGTGTTTTTGTTTACAGCTGAATTTTGTAGGTCAGATTAGTACATTTTGCAACATTTGGCATTTTCTGCTGACATTTAATGTTTTCATCAAATTGTTCATTTTAGTAAAACTGTTTACTAAGGAAACTTCATGTGTTACAAAAATGTTTATATAAATCAACAATAAAAAAATGATAATGATAGTTAAAAATGTTAGTGTTAACTTACTGTAACTATTTGTTCTCTGTTTAAATCTGAAAAAAAAATCATAAAATATACCAAGAATCATTTATAAAACTATATTTATAACATGTACTTATTTTTCATGTAAAAAAGAAAGAAAGAAAGATAAAAAAGTAAAACGTTTTATATCATTCCCATGATTATTAATTTCTTTTTTGTTCCAGGGACCGCAGCACAGTCCTGGTGGTAAAATGTCCAATCTGCAGGTACCAGGCAACCAGTATCAGCAGCAGCCCCCACACCCTGGCCCCAGAGGTCAAGGTCCCCAAACCCCACCTAAATCACCCCAGCACAAACCTTCCCCCTCACCTGGACCATTCCCTGAACAACAGCGCCTCTCACATGAACAGGTAAGCTGTTGTATACAGATACAATATATAATATAGATTAATTATCTGAATTAGAATTCTATGCACTCATTATAGGCGCCTGCTTTTGTCTGAAATACTGTCTGGAGCGACATTGATATTTTTTTCCACACCAATAAATCTTGAAAGTGGTTATATGACCCATAATTAGTTTAACTAAGAGTCTAATCTGCATTTTTATATGCTAAACTAAGTGGCCTTTATACCAGGTTTAACAATATTTTTTTTCTCCAGAAATATCCCGTTTTTCCCTGAATAATTTTTTTATTCTTTTCCCATTTATTTGACAATGTTTACATATGTTAAATATATAATATTTCGATATAATCAACATGTGGCATGTTTGTTTTTATGAACAGGGAAGAAAATACAGTAATTGCAAGATATCGTTTTAAGTTAATCTAATTTGATATGTTGAACATCTGCTATTTTACCTAGTATTCTTGATGTAAAAATGTTACATATTTCCTGTAATAGAATTATTTTATGGGCTCAAAAATTAACAAACAAAATAGAATATTGGTTTATAGTCTCAACAAAATTAATGTTCCAGGCTAGAAACACTCTTATTTGATCGACTATAAGTTAAATGCTTAGATAAAAATCCAATTAATGTTTAACATGCAGAAGAAGATAGAAGGCTTATAATTTTTGTCAATATTTCATTTACCAGGAATATTTTGATGATTTTCTTTTACAAAATTACTGTATTTTATCAATATCACGAACCATTATAAGATACTGTATGCCAAGTACTTTTGTCACTCAGTACCAGTGTGAATATAACATTGTGTTGTTTACTACTATGAAATAGCAAGCCTAAGACAGCCTGCTGTAATGTCCTTCTTATAATAGAAGGATTCTGATACTAAATACCTATTCTAGCATGTTTGTCGTGTTGTCCATACAAAAGTTGTCAGTGAATAGTTTCAATGTCAAAGAAGGGCAAATCCTGCATTACACAAAATCAGTTGAGATAGATTTGTCTATGAAATTAACAGTTAACAGTTTCTGTTCGTTACACAAAAACAGTAGGGAGTTAGGATTAAGATAAAGTTTACCAGCATGTTTAAAGATGATGGGATATTACTGTTGTTATACTTTATGTGATAACTTAATTAATAATAAAAGGTGCAGTAACTGTTCAGGTATATTTTGGCATCTAATAAGAACCGAACCTCTTGAAAAAAAATGTAAAAAAAAGTGAAAGATAAAGTGTGCACAACTGTTGCAAATTATTATGAGTGCTTCTTTACTTATGTCAGTATGTGCAGGGGAAAAAACAGCACAAGTTGAGTGCAGACAAAATGTAAGATGATAAATTAGCTATTATCACCAGTGAGAAGATGTATTTTGCAGCATGCATGACTGTCTGTAAAAATGATTTTTATCATTTATCTATATGCAAGATTGAACTGTAATAAGCTTGGTGCATTAGTCATAGAAATTGAATCCATATGCTGCTGGTCCTCATTAAAGTTTCTATGATGTACTAAATGATATTATAAAAGTAAATGGATTCTACAGATTTTAAGAATAAGAAAGGCTGACAAGTTCATAATTTTAGTGAGTTAAAGATCTAATGAACCCTTAACTTGTTGTATTTCATAAAGTGAACATTTCCGCTTCTGTTTTGGAACTGTTCATTGTCATTAGTCAACCAACAGTATAGAGCCTAGTCTGACTGCATAGATGTGCAAACTGGCTTGAAACTACGCTTGTGGCAAATATTAATAGCTTACCGTAAGTCTTCATTAGGGTGAGAGTTAATAACTACATTATAAAAATTGTAGTATGTTTTTATATAAACTTTATTTTTCATAAAAATAGTACAAATGTATTAAATCTTTTATGTTTTACAGTTCAGAGCAGCATTACAGATGGTTGTTAGTCCAGGTGACCCTAGAGATAATTTAGACAATTTCATCAAGATCGGAGAAGGATCTACCGGTATAGTTTGTATAGCCACTGAGAGAAATTCTGGGCAAAATGTAGCTGTGAAGAAAATGGACTTAAGGCGACAACAGAGGAGAGAACTGCTGTTTAATGAGGTATGTACTTCTGTGGAACTTACCATAAAACATTATATATTCACTATTTTAGTAAATATTAGTTACACAGGCTTACAGTCTTAAAGAGTATGTAGTAGCAAGATGTTAAGTGGAAGAAGCATATGAATTCAGGTTGTGAACCCCTTGGTGATGAATTAGAGACTGTGTATGTGTCCCCCATTCATCATTCTATGACTAATTTAAGAGACTTTTTTGGGGAAGTTGACAGTTACAGTTTATTGCTGTCAAATGCAACAAGTAATCTTACAGAATCCAGGATATCAATTGTTAAAAAAATACAGTCCAGTTAATTGGGAAAACATGCTATTATACTAAAATGTATTCTGATTTGAAAATAAAATCTTCTCCCCCCCCCCCCCCCCAAAAAAACCCCAAAAAATTCTCATTTCCATTATTGAAGTGAATTGGTCCATCCACTAACATTGATTTTTATTTTCGAGAAATATTATTTCTAATGATATCTTTATGATACATTTTTATAGTTTTCATCAATATTTGAAATACATGTACTTTCGGAAAATGTAGCTTTTGTAGACCAATGCACTTTAATTTATTAAAAACCTGTAAGTATATAATTTTATTATGCCCCCACTTCGAAGAAGAGGGGGTATATTGCTTTGCACTTGTCGGTCCGTCGGTCTGTCGGTCCGTAGACCAAATGGTTTCCGAGTGATAACTAAAGAACCCTTAGGCCTAGGAACTTTAAACTTGGTATGGTGATTGGTCATGACCAGTAGATGACCTCTATTGATTTTGGGGTCAAGGGGTCAAAGGTCAAGGTCACATTGACCTTGTAGGTAAACACGGTTTCCGATCAATAACTAAAGAACGCTTAGGCCTAGGAACTTCAAACTTGGATTGATGATTGGTCATGACCAGCAGATGACCCTTATTGATTTAGGGGTCAAAGGGTCAAAGGTCAAGGTCACATTGATCTTGTAGGTAAAAACGGTTTCCGATCAATAACTAAAGAACCCTTAGGCCTAGAGACTTCAAACTTGGTAAGATGATTGGTCATGACCAGCAGATGACCCCTATTGATATTGGGGTCAAGGGGGAAGGTCAAGGTCACATTGACCTTGTAGGTAAAAACGGTTTCTGAACGCTTAGGCCTAGGAATTTCAAACTTGGTATGATGATTGGTCATGACCAGCAGATGACCCCTATTGATTTTGGGGTCAAAGGTCAAGGTCACATTGACCTTGTAGGTTAAAACAGTTTCCGATCAATAACTAAAGAACCCTTAGTCCTAGGAACTTCAAACTTGGTATGATGATTGGTCATGACCAGCAGATGACCCCTATTGATTTTGGGGTCAAGGGGTCAATGTCATAGTGATCTTGTACTTAATGACCGTTTCTGACCAATAACTCAAGTTGCCTTGGTTGATATTTTTATGTGCTTTTGGTATACACATTTTAAGGTCTTATGTAATATAACAACTTGGCTGTCATTAATGAGGCCTATGTGACTCATAAAATTTATGTATATATTATTTAGTAAGATTTTTAATAACTTTAATTGCTGCACACAACCTATGGGGTCACAATAATTATTACCTTGTGACTAGTCATGACCAGTAGATACTAGATAACCCTTATTAATTGCTTGTTCACTGGGTCAGAAGTCATGCATAATAACCTGATCACATGACAAATTGGCTGCCGATAGGGGGCATACATGTTTTACAAACATATCTTGTTTTAGGTTGTGATAATGCGTGACTACCATCATCCACATATAGTTGATATGTATGACAGTTTCCTGGTAGGAGATGAACTCTGGGTTGTGATGGAGTTCCTGCAAGGGGGAGCACTCACAGATATTGTCACACATAACAAGTAAGTGTCAACTTAATGATATCTGACAATTATTAAATAACATTATTCTCTAAACTGCAGAGGTGGCAAAATCAATTCTCCTTATTGCCCAAGTCTCATTACTGTGGACAAATGAAAATTTTTCAGAATATACTTTATGTATATTATAATTATGTAAAAGTAAAAAAATGCTACTGATAAAACATATAGTAGCAAGATGCTAGATAGATAAAACAGACAAGTTAGTTAAAATCATATTTTGCACGCCCTGTATGATAATGAAGAAAAAAAGAGCGAAAGAAGATTGTAAGTTAACTGTACATGTACAGAACTAATCATTAAACTGTAACCGCTAGTCAGCTGGTGGCAAATGTTTCTGTTGATGAGACCAGTACAGACTGTGATATAAGTCTCCACATCAATGGTGTCTGATCATGCTTTGCAGTCTGCATGGTTTGATACACAGTCAATACCTATTTTGAACTTATACCTAGATAGTGATAATTTTGTCAATATTTAAAAATGGACAATTCTGTTTTAAGATATTTTCCATGGAAAGGGTTTAATAAGTATGTAAAGTATTTTGTTTATACAGAACTAGAAAGTTTAATAAAATTGTATCATTGTAAAATTCTATTATACTATATAACAATGAAATATTATTGATATATTATAGGATGGATGAGACGCAGATAGCTACAGTATGTAAAGCCTGTCTGAAAGCGCTTGCATTTTTACACTCTAATGGAGTGATTCATCGAGACATCAAGTCAGATTCTATACTGCTGGCACATGATGGAAAAGTAAATAAATATTTTCTTTTGTTTCTGAAGAGATAAAATGAGTTTTATGAAAAGTTTGTGTTCCTAAGGGGTTTGTGTGAAGTTGCTTGAAAGCAATCCTTTAGTTTAGAATAAATTGTCTTTTCATTTTTCATTGATACTTAAAGCTATATCTAATGTTTAAAGTTATATTTAATAAAATATTTAAAGATCCTGTATGTTTTGTGATTGATATTGTTACTGTGTGTATAGCACACTTGCAAAAAATTATATATGTATATAATTATGTAAATAAAACAATTTTCAAACATCGAAGAATATGTAAAATGTGTACTGCAAATATTTGTGCACATTATATTTAATCAATACATTATGTGCATTCATTTCTTATTGGAAAATTTGACTTACAATTTATAGAATATAATTTCTAATTACCTCCCTTTATTTACTTGAAATGTTAAATTGGGTAATAATTTTATAAATAATGCTTATTGGAACTTACAATATTTACAGATCTTAATTTGAGCATCATATTTATGAAATAAAACCATGAAAAAATTGTGTTACAGGATTGTGTTACAAGAAATAAAAAAACAATAAAATAATGTTGTTTCCATTATTTTAAAGTCTATTCTTGAAATATTTGCAACATACAAAATTATAATGTCTCTGCTATTTAACACACAAATATTACAAGTAAACAGAATATAGTGTCCTGGATCAAAAATATAATGCTGCTGTTTTTTGAAGGGTTATCTAGCAATAATTCTGTGCATGGGTCATTCATGCTTTAGGAAAGAAACAATCATATTTCTTTCATACAGGTATTTTGGAATCATTCTTTTTCAAAGTCCGAACAATGATTTTCAGCAGATGTATATATCTTTATACACTTAGTAATATTTAAGATAGATGCATATTTGCATTTAACTGGTAAAAGTTAAACAACGTCTAAATACTTGCACCACACTGCCATGGATATAAATCCTGTTTGGGGTTCTGAAAGAATTCATGTTAGAAAGATATCAAGTTGGTGTTACAAAGGTTGGGGAATTTTCCAAGCTGCTTGAAATGGGGGTATTATAAAGATTGGTTAATTTTCCCTGCTGCTCGAATGGACCTGAAATTATGCAAGGAAGGATATTATGAGTTTTTCTTCAAAGTCACCAAATGACCTGAAAATGTAAAGATGTTACTGATGGTATTATAAAATGACATTGTGTAAAAGATGGAGTTAATTTTTTTTTCAGGTTAAATTGTCAGACTTTGGATTTTGTGCGCAAGTATCACAGGAGCTTCCAAAACGTAAATCACTGGTTGGAACACCATACTGGATGGCTCCAGAGGTCATCTCAAGGTTACCGTATGGACCTGAGGTAAATGCTCTATTGTTTTCATAAGTAAATTGACAAAAGAGAATTGTTAATGATATTAATGAATTGTTATTTTCATAACTTTAACAATTAATTTCCTATTCACTGCCATGTTTGTTTATTCTGAGAAGTTGTCAAAATATGTATCAAATACAAATCGGCTGCTTTTCTTAGATTAAAATGTCAAATTGTGGTCTGGTCTCTGCCTCTAAACTGTGTGAAATATGTGCTAACATTTTATTATGTTTAGAATATCTTTTTCTCTTATACTTTTGTTTGTGTATAGTTTACAGTGCATCGCAATTAATGTGATTGATAATAAGCATAAGTGAGTAAATGAAAAGTTGATCCTGAACTTTGACCTCTAGAATATATTGAAAATAATATAACATTTCTTATAAATACAGTGATTTAATTGGTTGTATTTGTGTGAACAGGTGGACATTTGGTCACTAGGTATCATGGTGATAGAGATGATTGATGGAGAACCTCCATTCTTTAATGAGCCTCCACTTCAAGCCATGAGGAGAATCAGAGATATGCCCCCACCGAAAATTAAAAATGCTCATAAGGTGAGAATTCAATGTGCTTATATATCATATTGATTGTAAAATATGTTCTTTTGTCTTACATCAATCAATCCAAACAATGTCTTAGAAAGTTTCATTTTCTTCGGTTGTTTTAATTCTTTACTTAGGGGCAACAAATTAAAAAATTCAAAAGGAAATCCACCAATATGCTAAGATATGAACAGCAATTTCAGAAGAAAGAAAAAATTAAAATACTTTTTTTAATTTTAAATAGCAAATACATTGCCTTTTAACCTTTTGTGCAGAATAAACACAGATCTATGCATTAAGGCCTGCTGTCTGACTATACATCTTACTGCTCAAATTTTGAATTTGATTGAAATGATTCACCTAATATTGATCACTTCCAAAGTAAAAACTAAGACAAAGACAATAACAAATTCAGCAAAGTATATGATAAAATAGTTTAAAATTTTTTTTTTTTGTAACAAGTGTTAAAAAATTATTTTTGCAGGTATCGCCAAGATTGCAAGGTTTCTTGGAGAGAATGTTGGTGCGTGATGCCTCCCAGAGAGCTACTGCATTTGAACTTTTGCAACACCCTTTCTTGCACAACGCTGATAAACCAGCATGTCTGGTATCGTTAATGAGGAACTTTCGAAATAGCCCTTGCTGATGAAAACTTGTCAAACAGACAAATAACTACAATGTGATGTTATCTGAATATGAAATATATAGGAATATATAAAATAAGCATATGCCTTCCAGAACATACTAATATATCAAAGTGGACGTTATCTGTGCATTGATACAGTTTCAAATTCTAATCAAAATATGGAGAGAATCTGGTGCATTAAGATAAGGAGCTACACCCCAGATATAAGAAATTTTAAATTACAGTGACCATAAAGCTTGGATCATTCATGTTATTCTGAATCAAAAAAGGTGAGGAA